>NC_089227.1:6749849-6877725 GCF_963924675.1 Phocoena phocoena | reverse complement strand
GATATCTCTCTCTTTCTATATATCTATCTCTTCCCTCCTCCCCGACCTCTTCAGAATAGTCCCTCAGAGCTACCTGAGAGCCTGTCTCCAGGGCTTAAGTCCTCAGTGTATCTCCTGAATAAAACATAATTCTCAACTTTTAGGCATTCTATTCCTTTAAAAATATGCAAACAAGCTCATCTTTAACAGTTGGAAATTTTACATCACCTCCTTTTCTCTTTGATCTGCTTCATTCTGCTTCCCACACAGAACTTTAATGAAATCTACGCTTGAAAGTCTGTTTTTGCCATCCTTTTCTTGGTCACAAAATATATATCGAGTTAATTTTTAAAACGTTTCCTCAGATAAAGGATTAAAAGATTAAAAATTTACTAACAGAGTTATCACAGCTATTACACATTCGATGGAAACACTAAATATATTACCAACGGGATATTAGTAAACAGAAAAGTTCACTGGCAATAATTTTCTGAGTGCGGTGGGGGAGGATTTTATTTTTCAGCTGGATCATGTATCACTGGTAGCAATGGAAGAAGTTTCATATTGAACTTCTTCTGAGTCATGGCCCAAACCTCACAGTAAACTATGATCAGGTCATTTTTCAATTTAATTTAAAGCAAAGAATTTGAGAGCGCCTGAGGTGTAAAGTATGTGTTGACAAAGGTAGTCTCCTTGACGGAACTTCCGTGAGGTTCCTCTGTGCTGTCTTCTTGGCTGGGCCTCTCCCTGGCCTTCTTCGTCTGTCTGCACTGACCCACGTTTAGCAAGAATCTTGCTAAATTATCCCCCTATCCTTGATATGCGATTACTTTGACCTGCCTTCAGCAAGAATTCTGTTAAATCAACTTAGCAAGAATGCCCCTCCCCTTGATATGTCCTCTTAGTGATGTTCGGTCCCTTGATTCCTTCACTCTGTTCCTTGGCTGTAAATCCCCACTTGTCCTTTTTGAGTTTGGGATTGAGCTCATCACACTCTCCCCTGGTGCCATAGTCTTTTTTTTTTTTTTTTCACGTTACGGGGCCCTCTCACTGTTGTGGCCTCTCCCGTTGCGGAGCACAGGCTCCGGACGCGCAGGCTCAGCGGCCATGGCTCACGGGCCCAGCCGCTCCGCGGCATGTGGGATCCTCCCGGACCGGGGCACGAACCCGCGTCCCCTGCATCGGCAGGCGGACTCCCAGCCGCTGCGCCACCAGGGGAGCCCTGGTGCCATAGTCTTGAATAAAGTCTTCCTTACCATTTTAACAAGCGGCAGAGTAATGTCTCTTTGACAGAGTTGATACCAGTATTTGCAATGGCCTTAGAAAGATACCCTGAACAGTTTTCAGTTCTAGACCAGCACATCCTGTCAGAGTAGGAATGGGTGGGAAGTGTACTTTGTTTTGTAGAGAGATGAAGGGTGTTTGTGAAAGGGGAACTAGCATGGCCACTTGACCAGCATCTTCACCAGAGCCTGTGTTCCCAGGCAGGTCAGTTTTAGGAAAGAGGGCCTGTGGGGGTTAAGGTCTAGAAATTGCATTTTTAACAGTATGTGGAATTGAGACCACAGGTTACTTGATGTACTTGGTGCTTTTACCACTTTCTTGCAGGAAAGGAACTGGTGTTCAAAATCATGACACCTGGGCTTTGGTCAGCTGAACCGGGTGTGAGAGGCATCACTGTGGCAGCTGGTCCGGCTGCCATGTGGTCAGCTCTGTGGGCAGTGGCTGTTCTTGGAGACCTCCTCCTGGACAGGAATCATACTTCTCCCATAAGACTAGAGGGGTCAGCCTCTTCATTAGGCCTCCATCTGGTCCCTTTCCAAGTGTCAGCATGACCTGGTGGTGACGTATTTCGTACAGCTGCCAAGAGTAGAAGTAGGTTGATTTAGTGATGATTGTCACAACTAGAATTGAGACCTTTTGTGCATCCCTCCCTTGTGGTCAGAATTGGTTGTGTGTCTAGTTCTTTTGGTAGTTGACTCAGGATCTCATTGAAATCATCATCTCAGAGAGGTGAGGGAACCAGAATAAAGGAAACCTTTACTGTCCACCTAACACCTGACATCCACCTGACCTAAGTTGTCCATGTACTTTGAGCACAGATATAATTAATACAGGTAAGTCTTCAGAAGGAAACTTAAAGTGATTTAAAGCTTTTCATCGAAGCTGGCTCCTCTCTGACCTTGAACTCTGACCTTCCCTTTGCTTTCTCCTCTGGTTTTTAGCAAGTCTGCGTTTTTATTGCTGAAAAGGTCTGAGGACGCTAAAATAGTCAGCTTCACCTGTGATGCCAGGGTCTGGTGTTGTCCCTTTAGCCTGCTGTGTTTTAGGCCATGGTCTGAAGTCCTTACTCTGCGGGGTCTTTGGCTATCACCCTACCTCTGTACAGGAGATCACGGCTCCTGGGAGAGCCGTCTCCTGAGCAGAGATGGTTGGAATTGGTATCAGCAGAGCATTTATAGGGTGGCAGAGTCCCCCCACTGATGAAAGCGGTATCTTCCATTCAGTTGTGCACATGTAAACAAGTCAGCAGGTGTGAAACATTCACATTGTTGTATGAGTTTACATTTATTTCTCTTGGGAAAAGTTTAAAGTAAACATGTGAAAAAATAGGATTTTCTTGTGTGCCTCTAATTATGGAGTACTCATGAGACTGTGTATCCACTAGAAGGCTTTCTGCCCTCAGTCACAGGATTCTGTCCTTGTGGTTGCATTGTGGGTCGCAACAATCCTTCATGATGTGCAAATAAATCAACCTCCACAGCATCTCTGTTAGGACATAGATGTGTTTGTTCTGTCCTGGCCTAGCAGTATGACTTGGTTCCCTCGCTCCGACTCAATATTTCCCAATGGGAAACTCGTTTTGGAGGAGGATGGTGTTAGATGGGTCCTCAAGGACCAGCATTTTCGAATAAAAAATCAATCCAGTGTTTCAGATATAAACATATATAGAGACCTTGCTAGTATGTGGCGTTAATTACTTTTTTTTTTTTTTTTTTTTTGCGGTACACGGGCCTCTCACTGTTGTGGCCTCTCCCGTTGTGGAGCACAGGCTACGGACGTGCAGGCTCAGCGGCCATGGCTCACGGGCCCAGCCGCTCCGCGGCACGTGGGATCTTCCCGGACCGGGGCACAAACCCGTGTCCCCTACATCGGCAGGCGGACTCTCAACCACTGCACCATCAGGGAAGCCCAATTACTTTTTTGAAACATCTTAGAGTATTTTTAAAACTCTCCAACATTATTTACTTTCTCTGATTTATAAGAGATGATGATGATGTGATAACTAGCACTTACTGTGTGTTTACTATGTGCGGAAGACTATTTTTTTTCATACTTTCAAATTTTCTTTTTCTCTTTTTTCCAGCTTTACTGAGGTATACTTGACAAATTAAAATTATATATATTTAAGGAGTATAATGTGCTGGTTTGATATGTGTATATATTGTGAAATGATCACCCCATTCAAGCTCGTTAATACTTCACACCTCACGTCACCTTGTGTATGTGTGGTGAGAACACTTAAGATCAATTCTCTCAGAAAATTTCAAGTACAGTTTTATTAATTACAGTCACCATGCTGTACCTTAAATCTCCAGAACTTATTCATCCCACATAACTGAATCTCTGTACCCTTTGACCAACACCTTTTCATTTCCCCATCCTCTCAACTCTTGGCAACTGCCATCTACCCTCTGCTTCTATGAGTTTAACTCTTTTACATTCCACATATAAGTAAGATTATGTAGTATTTGTGAGTTGTCTTATTTCACTTAGCATAATGTCCTCCAGGTTCATCTATGTTGTTAAATGGCAGGGTGTTCTTTTTTTTTAAGATTTTTTTTTTTTTGATGTGGATCATTTTTAAAGTCTTTATTGAATTTGTTACAATATTGCTTCTGTTTTATGTTTTTTGGTTTTTTGGCTGCAACTCGTGTGGGATCTTAGCTCTCTGACCAGGGATCAAACTGTACCCCTGGAATTGGAAGGCAAAGTCTTAACCACTGGACCGCCAGGGAAGTCCCAGTATATTCTTCTTTTTTAAGACTGAATCATATTCCATTATACATATAACATCATATTTTCTAAATAAATAAATTTATTTAAATAAGTTACTTTTATTTAAATATATGTATATTTATTTACTTTATTTTATTTAAATAAATACATACATATAAATATGTAAAATTTAAATCAATATATAAATAAATTAAATTTTATTTTATATAAATATGTATTATATATCAATATGTTTAATATGTTTATATATATATATATAAATGCTTTCTTTATTCATCCATTGTTGGACACCAGGGTTGTTTCCTTATCTTAGCTACTGCAAATAATGCTGCAGTGAGCATGAGGGTTCAGATATCTCTTCAAGATAATGATGTTATTTCTTTTGGATTCGTATCCAGAATCGGGATTGTTGAATCATATGGTAGCTCTATTCTTAATTTGTTGAGGGGTCTCCATACTGTTTTCCATAATGGCTGCACCAGTTTACATTCCCATTAATAGTGTGTAAGTGTTCCCTTTGCTCCACATCCTTGCCAGCACTTGTTCTCTTGTGGTTTTGATAATAGCCATTATAACAGGTGTTAGGTGATATCTCATTGTGGTTTTGATTTACATTTCCCTGATAATTAGTGATGTTGAGCTGCTTTTCAGGTACCCGTTGGCCATCTGTACGTCTTCTCTGGGAAAATGTATTTTCAGGTACTTTGCCCAATTTTACTGGGTTATTTATTGTTTTGTTTGTTTGTTTGTTTTATTTTTTGGTTACTGAGTTGTATGAGTTTCTTGTATATTTTAGATATTAACCGCTTATCAGGTTTGGTTTACAAGTATTTTATACCCCTCTGCAGGTTGCCTTTTCATTTTGTTGATTCCTTTGCTGTGCAGAAGTTATCTAGTTAGATATTTAGTTACTTGTTTATTTTTACTTTTGTTGCCTCTGCTTTTGGTGTCATATTCAACAAAATACTGCCAAGACCCACGTCAAGGAGCTTTTTCCCTGTGTTTTCTTCTGGGTGTTTTACAGTTTCAGGTCTTAACATTTAAGGCTTTGAACTGGTAATGCTTTGATCTGTTTGAAATTTTTACAACCTGTTTTGTGAACTGTGATGTGATCTGTCTTGCAGAATGTTCTGTGCGCACTTGAGAAGTGTGTGTATTCTTCTGTTGTTGATGGAAAGTTCTGTATATGTCTGTTAGGTCTATTTGGTCTATAGTGTTGTTCAGTTCTGCTGTTTCCTTACTGGTATTCTCTTTGGGTGACTTACCCAGTTTGAGAGTGGGATACTGAACTCTCCTGTTATTATTGTGTTTCTGTCTATTTCTCCCTTTAGATCTGTCAGTATTTGCTTTATATATTTAGATGCTTTGATGGTGGGTAAATATATATTTATAACTTACAGTTTCCTGTTGAATTGACCTTTTATCATTATGTAATGACCTTCTTTGTCTCTTTTGACAGTTTTGACTTAAGGTCAATTTTGTCTAATATAAGAAGGGTTTACCCTTGAACAATGGGGGTTAGGGGTGCCAACTGCATGTAACGCTACAGTGAGCCCTCTGTATTCACAAATTCAACCAACTGTGGACCGTGTAGTACTGTGTACGTATTTATCAAAAAACATCTGCGTAAAAGTGGACTAGCATAGTTCAACACTGGCGCAGTGTCGTTAAGACAGCTTAGGACAACTGGGGCTTCCCGGGTGGCGCAGTGGTTGAGAGTCCGCCTGCCGACGCAGGGGACACTGGTTCGTGCCCCGGTCCGGGAAGATCCCACATGCCGCGGAGCAGCTGGGCCCGTGAGCCATGGCCGCTGAGCCTGCGTGTCCGGAGCCTGTGCTCCGCAACGGGAGAGGCCACAGCAGTGAGAGGCCCGCGTACCGCAAAAAAAAAAAAAAAAAAGAGGGACAACTGTGTAGCCACTCCCACTCTCTTTTGGTTAACATTTGCATGGAATATCTTCTTCCGTCCGTTTAAGCCTATGTGTACTTTTAAGGCTTGAGTCTCTTGCATGCAGCATATAGTTGGATATTGTATTCTCATTGATTTAGCCACTTTGTTTTCTTGATTGGATAATTTAATCTGTTTACATTTAAAGTCATTATTGACAGGTAAGAACTTACTCTTGCCATTTTGTTCAGTATTTTCTGACTTTTTTGTAGTTTCTTTGTTCCTTTCTTCCTCTTGAAGAATGCCCTTTAGCATTTCTTGTAAGACAGGTGTAGTGGTGATGATTCCCTAGTCACCACCATCATCTAGTGGTGATTTTGTTTGTCTGAGAAAGTCTTTGTCTTGTCTTCATTTCTGAAGGGCAGCTTTGCTGGGTATAGTATTCTTCATTGGTCATCTTTTTCTTTCATCACTTTCAATATATTTTCCCACAGTCTCCCGGCTTGTAAATTTTCTGCTGAGAAATCCACTTATAGCCTTATAGGGGTCCTCTGTATATCATAAATCCTTTTTTCTCTTGCTGCTTTTAAAATTTTCTCTTTGTCTTTGACTGTTGATAATTTAATTATAATGTGTTTCTGTGTAACATTCTTTGGGTTGATCCTGTTTGGGGACCTTTGAGCTTCAGGAACCTGGATGGGCATATCCCTCTCAAGATTTGGGAAAGTTTCAGCCATTATTCCTTTAACTAAACTTTCTGGTCCTTTCTCTCTCTTTTCTCCTTTTCAGAGTCCCATAGAGCATCTGTTGAGTTGCTTGATGGTGTCCCATAAATCCCTTTGGCTGTCTTCACTATGTTTCATTTCCCGCCCCCCTCTGACTGGATAATTTCAAATGACCTGTTTTTGAGTTCACAGATTCTTTCTTCTTCTTGGTCAGGTAGTGTTGAAGAAATCTGTTGGATTTTTCATTTCATTCATTGTGTTCCTCAGTTCCAGAATTTCTGTTTGGGTCTTTTTTGATGATTCCTCTTTTTTGAAATTCTCATCTTGTTCATGTATCGTTATCCCGATTTTGTTGAGTTGTCTACTATGTTCTCTTGTATCTTATTGAGCTTCCTTAAGACGATTATTTTGAATTCTTTGAGAGGCAAGTCATAGATTTCCAATTCTTTATGGTTGGTTACTGGAGCTTTATTAGTTTCCTGTGGTGGGGCATGTTTGCCTGACTCATTGTTATCCGTGTAGCCTTGTGTTGATGTCCGTGCATCTGAAGGAGCAAACACCTCTTCCTGTCTTTACAGGCTGGATTTTAGTAGGTAAAGATCTTCTGCTGCTCTGTCCCCAGACTGATGGGACTGCCTCAGGGATTGCATTTGAGCAGGGCTAGAGCCTGGTCACTTGGCTGCTGCCAGGTCTGCAGTTGTGTTCACCGTTGGCAGGCTTGTTACTGGGGATGCAGATGGTTTGAATCCTGTCTATCACCTGGGTGATGGGCCTCCCTCCAGGACTGTGGTTGAGCAGCCTGGTCATGGTGCCATTTCTAGGCCTGTTACCAGGGTCATGGATGAGGGTGGCATCCGCTGTATCCCTAAGCATGCTCCCACCAGGTCTCTGGGTAGGCAGCACTGCCTCTGGGACCAGGGTAGAGTGGGGTTAGAATAGGGTCACAGGGCTGCTTCAGGATTTGCAATCAGAACTGAGGTCAGCAGACCTGCCAGTGGGGGCTCGGACAGGCGTGTCTCACACTGGTTTCCTAGGTGGGCGGTATTGCCCCTGGACCATGGCATATTGGGCCTGGAATCAAGTCATAGGGCCCCTTGAGGGCCTGCAGTTGGGACTGAAGTCAGCAGTCCTGCTACCAGGGGCAAAGGTGTGTATTGCTGGGTCCCTGGGCCGGCAGGAGTGACTCTAAACCACCTTAGAGTGGGGCTGGGGCCAGGTCACAGGACCACTTCAGATCTGCAGTCGGGTCTGAGGTTGGAGATCCTGTTAACAGGGGCATAGACAGGGTGGCACCTCCTGGTCCCTAGGCAGCATGGCTCTGTGCAGGACCATGGCCAAGCTGGGCCACAGCCGAGTCCATGGGGGAAGGGCTGCTTTCGGTCTGTAGCCAGGGCCACTGTCAGTGAGCCTGCCTTCTCCAAGCGACTCTTCTCGGTCTTGGGCTCCACCAGGGTTTTGCAGCGTTGTACCTGGATCCCAAAGCTCCCATGAGGACCCTTTGGTCTGTAGACGGATGTCAGTTTGTTCTTTATGTGGGGGATGTGAGCTGGGCACCTTCTATTCAGACATCTTGCTGATATCCTGCTAAGCACGGCTTTAAACACTTGACGTTTCATCTCTACAACCCTTCTCTGAGTTTAGTGCTGCGTTATATCCATCTTGCAGGTGAACCAGGTGAGGCACAAGAGATTAAGAAGCTTGTCCAAGGTTTCCTAGCTAGAGCCAGGATTCCAACCTCGTCAGACTGGCTTCAGGGTTTCTGTTCTTAAATACTGTTGGTTCCCCTGCCCCAGGTGTTTACGTGCGTATAATAATAATGTTCTCTTCTCTGCGGGTCCTGTCTGGGCTGCCCTGGAAGGAGTTCCTGCTAGATGGTTCACGTTTAGGACTTTTTCATTCTCAGAGTCTGAGAAATTCAGCCGTGTTACCCTAAGTGATATATCTTTATTGTAAATAGTATATGAAAATGGGGAATATGGGAATTTTGGTTCACGGAATCCAGAAACAGATAAACAAGCTTAAGATCTGGAAGGTAGCTCAGGAACCAGAGTGCCTCATTGGGTTGTCTTTGTGGCCTTTGAGTCATATCTCCTGCTGAGCTGCCCCCCACCAGCCCCCCGGAACCCCTACCTTGCTAGGTAGGCTGCAGTCAGGGGCCCAGCGCTTTGTGCCACCACGGGTTAGCGAAGGTTTAAGGGGGCTTGACAGGCGCTGTGGGAGTGGAAGACTCCAGAAGCAGGCTGCAGAGGTGCTAGGCGAGCGCCTTGTATTCGTAAATGTGACTGCTTGGTCCCTGCACACATACCCATTGTGGCATTGCCATGTAGAAATTATTATGAAAATCTGTTGCAAAATATCTTAGAGCACATATAAAAGAAAACAAGCAAAAGAGTGGGTTTTGGTTTACGAACTCTTTGGCATTATTCATTAATTTGTATTTATTTCCTCTCTTTATTTTCATTAGTAGAGCTCACTGAAGGAATTCTAGTGCAAGCGGTCTTTTTTTTTTTGTTGGCTGCGTAGTATATGGGATCTTAGTTCCCCCACCAGGGATCGAACCTGTGCCCCCTGCAGTGGAAGCGCGGAGTCTTAACCACTGGACCGCCAGGGAAGTCCCAAATAGTCTTTAAATCAGTGGGATTATAATCCTTGAAAGGCCTTGGTAAGTAGAAATTATGTGAGTGAAATTTGGTTTTCTTTTTAAAACTCATCATAAAGAATTATGTTCTCAGCCAAAGGCATGCCACTCCTGTGAAAATAATTAGCCACTACTGCTGTATTTAATAATGAGGTATGGGGCAGGGAGATGAAGGGCCCATACTTAGCTTTTGCTACTTGGACACTTAGGGAAAGGGCCACCTAGAACAATACACTGGGCTAAGATGGCACTCCCACCCGTAAGAGCCAGATCTCACCGGCGCTCAGTGTGCCGCGCACCGTTTTAGTTGTGTGCCTTACTTGTGTTCCCCACGCGAACCTTGTAAATGTCGTCACTCCACTTTACAGGGTGCAAACTAAGGTTGAGAAGTTAAGTGATTTATTAAAGGTCACGTGTGCAGTTGAAGATGGTAGGAGCTTTCTTTTCAGCTTTCCCGTGTGGGGAAACTGAGGCACTAAAGTTTAGTGGTTGTTGCAAGTCAGCATCTGTTATACATGTTGTCCTTCAAGGGCTGCGGTTTGAGCCGGGGAGAAGGGAGGGGGCAGCAGTGCTGACGGGTGAGGGGGGTGTCGACACAGGGCCCCCGCCTTGCCCAATCCCCCGCACCCTCACCTTCTATCCCAGCCCCGCGTTTCGCTGCTTTCCTTCCCCTTTTTTTTTGCTACTTCCCCCAAGTCTGCAGACAGGCTGATACTTTTTAAAAAGACTTTTTAAAGGTGTATTTCTCTGTGTACCTTAAGTTTCAGGTGATCGTCCTTTGGCTTACAAGCATGTTTCAGCGTAATGGGCTAACTTGGAAGCAGCACCAGTTCCTGAAACTCTTCTTCCCAGCACACAGCAGCATCCCTCCTCAGGGGCTCTTCTTTCACCATCCCCGTCCTGACCTCTCGTCTGCACCTTCGATGCTCATGTCTTCTAGGCTTGGTTGAGCACCTCCTCGTCTTCTCATTCTCTGAAAGATCCCGAGGAATCTCATTCACATCTAAATCTTCAATCACAATATTTACGCCAATGTCTCCAGAATCTATGTTTCTAGCCCAAGAATTCCCTGCTCAGTGACAGCCCTTATTGATCCAGTTGCCTAATAGAAATCTCTCAGACCCTGTATCTGAAACAGAGCCCATCCTTTCTCCAAGTGGCCCCCGTTCGTTTTCATCTTGGTCAGTGGCCACGCCACCCAGCCAGGAGGCTGCTCCAGAAACCTGGACCACTCCAGCCCCGCCCCCTCTGCATTCTCCGCAGTCCTGTTGACTCCTCCTCCAAGGTTCTAGAATGCACCTCTCTCAGGCCTCCGTCCTGTGCGCCAGCCTCAGTCCTGGCTGTTCTCCCTGTGGATGGCCCTCTTCCTTCTGCCTGTGTGATCTCTTGAAACCCTAATCCAAGCTGTCACTTCCTTATTTGAAATCCATGAATGAACCTAAAATTTCACCCACCCTTAGCTTAGTTCAAAGGCCCATCGGTGCCCCGTCCATTCCTTAGGTGATGTGTGGTGTTTCTGTCCTGTCCCAAGCCTTGCTGACTCCACGCCCTTGCCCTGACCAGGTGCTGTGTCTAAGAGTGAGGCAGCAGACGTCACACATTTTTAAGTGTGTTTTTTTATCTTACGAGAATTAACTGATCACTGTACGAGTTTTAGAGCCTGTCTCGTCAGCAGTAAATGGGGGAGGAGGGCCTCTGAATGGCTTGTTCTTTCTGCCTCGCCTCTCTTTACCCGTGATCACAGTTCCGGATAAGGGTTCACTTTTTGGAAATCACAACGGGTTGGAGGGAAAGAGATCCAAGATTGTAAATTTTGAACAGGGTGGGCAGCGTTGCTAAGATGCAACCAGGATATGCCTGTCAGAGCAGAGTCTTTCTAAATGGCACCCACCGTGTTGTGCAGTGTGCCGTCCATGGTGCCGACCAGGACAGACTTGGGAGCAGCCCTGCTGTGAGGCTCCAGGGTCTGGAAGGAAACGACGCCTGGCTGTGCGGCTTAGGAAGGGTGTGAGTGAATGTGTGTGTGTGTGTGTGTGTGTGTGTGTGTGTGTGTGTGTGTGTTTGTGTGTGCAGGACATGGAGCACGGTGATACCAGTGGAATCAGAGGTTGGGAGGGCTTCTGACGTGGTGGTGAATGACGTAAGCAGCTGTGGTGTGTGCAGGGATGGAGCTGCTGGGGTTGGGGATATAGGGACTGGGGGCGTCTGGTAGGTCTAAGGGGAGCCCCAGTGTGTCTCATTGGTTTTGTTTCGGGAAATATTTAAAGCAAAACCAAAACCTTTAGGCCTAGGTCTGTAATCTAAATATTGTTTGTCTGGCAGGAGGTGAATTGGCGCTTACAGCCAAGCCTAGGAACCTTGTTTTAGGGTCTATGTTATAGGTAAACAGCCTCTGGCTCCCCAGGCTAGTCTTTTCTTTCGCTCACTTTGAAAGCAGGCCTCTTACAAAGATTTTTCACTGGTGAGAACGCCACCAGCCCTGCCCTGACTCTTCCTCCCAAGTGGTACAAAAGTGGAAATGAAAATATATCCCCATTAAATTATGCTAGGTGGTGGAACTATAGTTGCTAGGGACTAGAGGCATTAAAAACTTTCCCCCAGGGCTTCCCTGGTGGCGCAGTGGTTGAGAGTCCGCCTGACGATGCAGGGGACGCGGGTTCGTGCCCCGGTCCGGGAAGATCCCACATGCCGCGGAGCGGCTGGGCCCGTGAGCCACGGCCGCTGAGCCTGCGCGTCCGGAGCCTGTGCTCCGCAGCGGGAGAGGCCGCAACAGTGAGAGGCCCGCGTACCGCCAAAAAAAAAAAAAAAAAAAAAAAAACTTTTCCCCAAACCTCTCCTTTTTGTGAAAAAAAAAATCTTGAATTGAAAATTTAAAATTAGCCGGTACGACAGATGAACGATGGTTCCTTTCCAGCAATAACCTCCTGGCGGTGTAATGCACACTGGGAATAAGGTTATGAGATGCAGTTAACTCCTGTACCTACTGTTGCTCCCTGAATGGTTTCCGAGTTTAATTCCTTGTAGGAAGATTGACAGTTGTAATTATGTTGTCAAGCGTTTGTCTTTTTTGCTGTAGCAACACTGACACCCAGACAGAGAGCTCCGCCCTGACTTTGACTAGCGCGAGGCGCAGGTCTTGGTTGCGTGTCTTTCCTAAAGTATGTCATCGTTGATCAGCACTTTGCAGCCAGTGCTGTGTGTACTTTTTTCTTTGGGTTCAAGGGTACAGTCTGGGGAATCCTGTGTCTCTTCTTCACAGCGTTCTGTCAACTTTCCGAGTTTAGCACAGTTGGCACTTGGACATTCTCCTGGGAGAACAGGGCTCCACCGGCTGCCTTATCACTTTTTTCTATGAATGAATCTCCGTCAGCTGCTTGGTAGGTCAGACTCCATGACCTGAGGTCTCCCCCAGTTTGGGGAGGTGATGTGATGTGGTAGCAAAAGGGCAACTTTGGAGCCAGGCAGACATGAGTTTTAAACTGACTTCTAGCATTTCGTTTTGGGGCATGTCGCTTAGCTTTCCTGGACTTCCTTTGTAACCCAGGGGAACTCTTGCCGGGGGTGTGTGAGTGTGAAGTCTGCCAGGTAAGAGACATTTAGTAGACCGTGCCTTACGTCCTTAAAATGTCTTATGCTTTCTGATAGGAATAGCCGTTCAATGTAAGGTGGGAAGGAAAATACTTGCCACCCCATTTCTAGAGACGGTGTGGAGAGAACAGCCTGTGAAGACAACTTAAGCTTCTTGCGGGGAGATGCATTTTGTGCAGAGCTTTTGAAATCACCTAACTTCTTTCCTTGCTGCTCCTAAATCCCAAAGTCGATCGTGTTTGTCCGTCTCGTCTAGTCCTTTAATGGACTGCCTTACCCATGCAATGCATGTTAAAACCCAGCAGAAGGCCCGGGCCTCGATGGCAGCGGGTCCCACCATGGCCTTGGTCCTGTCGCTGGTCTCTGACTTGCCTTCCAGTGCCGTCCCTCCACCTCTCCGCCCTTTATCAGTTCAGCACCCACTTTGTATTGTCCGCGTGCTCCAACTTCCATTCCCTCCTTCGCTGTGTTTCCGCCTGCCTTCTTCCTGTACCAGAGGGAATCCAAGCCCTCTTTCTCTGCCTCGTGGACCCTCCCCACTCAGGGCTTCCCTTGGGAGGAATGAATAAGACGACCCGTCTCCATTTATTTTTGTGCACTTTAGACATTCGCTTGGATGGGAAAATTGACCTTGGAGATGTGAGGTGTGCTCAGAATCTGATTTGGCACCGAACACGTCTTGTGCTGTTTCAGCCCGCTAGGAAATTTGTAGGTAATTTGCCAACCAAACTGGACTGATCAGTGTTTCCACAGAAGAACCTGTCCCTTTGCTTCTGGTGGCGCTGTTCCCCACCCTGGGAACGCCCTCTCTCTTTGTCTTTCTGTTTTCACTTCAAATACAGCCTACCCCGGGAAGCCTGTCCTGATGCCTCAAGCCAGTGTAATCTCTGACTTTCCAACTGCATAGTTAAAACATTGCTATGTTTATTATGAAAATGAAACTAATGCATTCTAATCATGGAATAATTTTAAACTAGAGAAATACACAGAGAAACAAAACCACGTCTCATAATTCACCAGGACAGGAGCTGTCAATGTCGAATGACGTTTTCCTTCCAGCCATTTTCTTTGCATTCTTCATACAGTGGTCATAACATGTGTAAAGTTTTGTATTCTCCTGTCATGATCACTCCCATTCCGTTTTTTTCGTTTTGTTTTGTTTTTTTGCGGTACGCGGGCCTCTCACCGCTGTGGCCTCCCCTGTTGCGGAGCACAGGCTCTGGACGCGCAGGCTCAGCGGCCATGGCTTACGGGCCCAGCCGCTCCGCGGCATGTGGGATCCTCCCGGACCGGGGCACGAACCCGCGTCCCCTGCATTGGCGGGTGGATTCTTAACCACTGCGCCACCAGGGAAGCCCTTCCATTCCGTTTTAAATTACCTGTAAACATTGTAGTAGCTGTATAATATTTCATGATGTCGCTATTGATTGACTCATCGTTCTTCTGATGTTGAATATTTAGCTCGTTCCTTATTTTCCTGTGTTTTAAGAATCCTAAGATAAGCATCTTTGTGCATTTTGGATTTTTTTTTTAAGATAGGTTTCTAGAAATGGGATAACCAGACCAGAGCTCATTGACAGTTTTTTTTTTTGAAGAATGAAGTGGAGGGCTTCCCTGGTGCCGCAGTGGTTAAGAATCCACCTGCCAATGCAGGGGACATGGGTTCGAGCCCTGGTCCGGGAAGATCCCACATGCCATGGAGCAACTAAGCCCGTGCGCCACAACTACTGAGCCCGCACTCTAGAGCCCGTGCTCCGCAACAAGAGGAGCCAACGCAGTGAGAAGCCTGCACGCTGCAACAAAGAGTAGCCCCCGCTCACCGCAACTAGAGAAAGCCCACGCGCAGCAGCAGACCCAACGCAGCCCAAAAAAACAAATAAATTAAAAAAAAAAAAAGAATGAAGTGGACCATTTTTATTTAAAAAAATAAACTTATTTATTTATTTATTTTTGGCTTTGTTGGGTCTTCATTGCTGCGCATGGGCTTCCTCTAGTTGCAGCGAGCGGGGGCTGCTCTTCCTTGCAGCGTGCGTGTTTCTCACTGTGGTGGCTTCTCTTGTTGTGGAGCACGGGCTCTAGGCACGTGGGCTTCAGTAGCTGTGGCACATGGGCTCAGTCGTTGTGGCTCACAAGCTCTAGAGCCCAGGCTCAGTCATTGTGGCGCATGGGCTTAGTTGCTCCGCGGCATGTGAGATCTTCCCGGACCAGGGCTCGAACCCGTGTCCCCTGCATGGGCAGGCAGATTCTTAACCACTGGGCCACCAGGAACGACCCCGAAGTGGACCATTTTTAAAGTCTTTATTGAATTTGTTACAATATTGCTTCTGTTTTACGTTTTGGTTTTTTTGGCTGCGAGGCATATGTGATCTTAGCTCCCTGACCAGAGGTCGAACCTGCACCCCCTGCATTGGAAGGTGAAGTCTTAACCACTGGACTGCCAGGGAAGTCCCTATTGACAGATTTAAAGGCATCTGATGTGTCTTACCAGACTGACTTTCAGAAAGTTTACTTTTTTTTTTTTTTTTTTTTTGCGGTACGCGGGCCTCTCACTGTTGTGGCCTTTCCCGTTGCGGAGCACAGGCTCCGGACGCACAGGCTCAGCGGCCATGGCTCACGGGCCCAGCCGCTCCCTGGCATGTGGGATCCTCCCGGACCGGGGTGCGAACCCACGTCCCGTGCATCGGCAGGCGGGCTCTCAACCACTGCGCCACCAGGGAAGCCCCAGAAAGTTTACTTTTTAAGCCAAATTTATACTCCCTCCTGCAGTGTATATGACTACAGGGTCAAATATTATATGTTTGCTTATTTGAATAAAAATATTTTTTCCCCATGTTACAAGACGCAGAGGTTTAAGACACTAGCACGTGTGTGTTCACTGGGTGTTGGCTGTGTCCTCTCGGAGGCGGACCAAGAGTCCACCCTTTTGTCCCGCTCTCACGCCAGGTAGATTGGCCTCTCGGCTGGTGTTGGGTTGGACTGAGTTACGCAGTGATAGGAAGTGGGATTCTGCCGGGAGTTCTTGGACTGATGCCGTACCCTCTCCCAAGCACCGTGTTCTCCGGTGTCCTCCTTCATTCTGCTCTCCTGTTCTGGCCCTTTGACCCCCGCCCTGTGGTCCTCAGGGACCTGGGCTCTGGGAGCATCCTGGAAAGCAGCCCAGTCTGGATGTGGATGACCCAGGGGCTGTTTTCCTGGTCAGGGCAGTCAGTCCCTGCAGTCACCCTGATGGGAGTGGGTGAAAATGAACCTTTTCCTGATTTGAGAGCACCATTTTTTCCTTCAGAAAGTGGAAGCTTTTAAATATATGGGATTTCTATATGCGGGCCTCTCACTGCCGCGGCCTCTTCCACCGTGGAGCACAGGCTCCGGACGCACAGGCTCAGCGGCCATGGCTCACGGGCCCAGCAGCTCCGCGGCATGTGGGATCCCCCCGGACCGGGGCACGAACCCGTGTCCCCTGCATCGGCAGGCGGACTCTCAACCACTGCGCCACCAGGGAAGCCTGGGGGATTTCTTTGAGAATAGTTCCACGTTCTCTTGTCTGGAAAGCAGGCAAAGTCTTCTTCATATAGTTGGGTATGTGTCTGTCTAGAATGTAGCGTTTGGGGTACAGGAAGTTGATAAAGCCTTGCACGCGTCAGCATATGCTTCCTCTCTTTGTTTTGTCTTCAGGGTAGGTGTTCAGTGCAGAGTATCCGCCCGTGCAGCCCTGACTCTACCAGTCCCCCTGGGGAGGATGTGAAGGTAGAGCAGAGTGTTTTGAAGGATGGGAAAAGTGAGAAGGTCTCTAAGAACACGGGGCCCTGGTTCTGTCCCAGTTGCAAAAATGATGTTTGAGGGTCACTGCCTTTCTCAGCTTTTGTCCAGATGAGTCACAGATTTGGGGGTTTTGGTAGAAATTAAGCCATATCACCAAGACTCCTGTTCCGTGGATTGTGGATGCCTAATCTGGGGGCCACTTGCCCTGAGGGAAAGGCAGATGGTAAAAGACTTGGGCCCCTTGCTAACCTTCTTGTCCCCTGATGTCTGTAGAAATGGGCCTTTGCTTTAAGAGTCTGGGTGTTTGTAATGCTTGGGAATGGTTTATGATGAGTTAGTCCTGTCTCCTTTATCAAGCCTTTAGGTAGTTTCGGGTCCATTTGGAATACCTGGTCTCCCGCTGCCTGGACTGTCCGTTGTCGGCTGGGAAACCTCTCAGATGTGCCTTCTCCCTGCCACGCAGGACCTCACATGACCCTCCTCCAGTGCTGACACCAGGCCCTGTATGTGACCAGCCCCACTGTCGTCACTCCAGGCTGTTCCGAGACATAAATGGTGATAAAACAAGACGGCCCCTCTCTCCCTCCTAAGATTGTAGATCTTGTTGGTTACTGGGAGACGCTGTTTTTTCGTTATCCTGTAGTACCTGTTGCAGAACCCATAACATTTGCCAGCTTTTCCTCATATTTCGTTTACTCCTAGCTTCATCTCATCCCAAGTAATGGGAAGGAAGGTGGTGATCCAGAGCAATCCCATCACGCGAAAGGCATGTGGGGGGGGGGGGCGGGCAGGGGGAGGGAGACGGTAGGTACCACTCAAGGTCTAGGTGATTGACGGGGCCTTGGATTTGTCACAAAAAGCTGAAAACCTAGCTCTTTCTGTAAAGTTTCCTTATCTTAAAACTGCTGTGGACCAAACAAAACGCATCCGTGGGTGGCTAGCTGGAGATGACCATTCCGAGCCCAGCTTCCGGTAAGGGCTTGAATGATTGGTGCATTTAGTTCTGGGCGTTCAGAGGTCTCTGTAAAGGAATTTTCCTGCTGTTTCTCGAGTTTACATGGTTCTGTAACTCCCGAGAAGCTGGCAAGATTTATTGGTATGCAGAGACCTAAGTATAAGTTATGGATCCCTGCACTTAAATGTCGCAGAACAGGACTTCACTGTAAGCTTGGCCAATATGCCCACCTCAGTACTCCACGTGGCATGACAGTTAGGAGGAGCCTCAGAGGTCACTTGGGCGCCCCTCGTCCTCTTCGGGCCTCCGGGGGACGGGGTGACCGTCCTCCTGCGGGATTCTATTTGTGAAATCCCTGGAGTCTCTTGTGTCTTGTTCCGCAGCCTCAGAGTGGGGGGCAGGGTTTGACAGGAATGTTAGCAGGCATGAGCTGAGAGGATTGGAAAAATATCTAGCGCACCAACATCCCGCTCTGCTTCCTAGAGCCGTGCCAGCTGCCCCCATGTCCTTACCACTGACCTGGGGCTGCTGAAGTCCAGGTCTCAGGGAGTATGAAGGGCCCAGCCTTCTGCCACGCTGGACACTTGGCATCCTGTGGGTCAGGAGAGCTGACTCGCCAAGCTCACTTCTGTGCTTACCTGCGGGTTCACTCATCTGTACCCCGAGGCCTGCCCATCAGCCCGTGTCCCAGAGGCTTCCCCTCACGCTCAGGATGAAGCCTCAGGGCGAGGCTTGAGGGACGGTCACCCCGAGCAGTCCTTCCCCATCCCGCCTGCCTCTGCTCTTTGCACTTGAAAGCCAGGAGCCTTACTTCAGGTTTTGTTGACGTTGTTGTTGTCTATTTGTTTTTTGGCACAATATGTATATTTTTAGTCAGCTTTGAACTTTGAGAAGAGTTTAGATTTATAGAAAAGTTACAAAGCTAATGTAGAGTTCCTGTATACCTCTTACCCATTTTCCGCTAATTTAACATCCGATATTGCCGCACTATATTTGCTTAAAAAAAACAAACCTACATTGATAATGTTACGATTAATTAAACTTCTGGCTTTATTTGAATTTCACTAGTTTTCCCACTTGTGTCTTTTCCTGTTGCAGGATTCCATGTTGAACTTAGGCTTAGCTCAGTGTTACCCTAGCTTCCTGCCTCGCTTTCCCTTTTCTTTCTAGGTTCTCTCTGTGTAACCATTCTCAACCTGGGGCACTCCTGGGAAGGGGTACAGCTAACACAAACCCACGTGGGGGGCTTCTCAGGGGCCTTGGAAGCAGAATAGGGGCACAGCCACCCCGAGCTCTGTCGGACGTGTAACCAGTGCGGCCCACAAGCTGGGACTCCAGCTGCAGTCATGTCTGTTTTATTTTTCCAGTCACACCAGGGTGTCATCATACCTGCACTTCTCTCTGGGTAAAGTCAGCTATGCCCACCTGGCCAGAAGGTGGGAGCAGGAAAGGACACAGTGTGGACTGCACCCATGCGTGTCGGCCGTGCTGGGGCTGGCGGGGGGCCCCGGCCAGGTGCCGGCAGGTGGGCGAGCTCCTCCACCACAGCACCAGGGGCTCCTCACCTGGTCTCACCCGGTACCTTCTTTGCTAGAAGCCATGTTCACAGCTTATACTGACTATAAATGATGTTTGCTGTATGTAGCTGGTTTATTTTTATTTTATTATTATTATTATTTTTTTGCGGTACGCGGGCCTCTCACTGTCGTGGCCTCTCCCGTTGAGGAGCACAGGCTCCAGACGCGCAGGCTCAGCGGCCATGGCTCACGGGCCCAGCCACTCCGCGGCATGTGGGATCTTCCCGGACCGGGGCACGAACCCGCGTCCCCTGCCTCGGCAGGCGGACTCCTAACCACTGCGCCACCAGGGAAGCCCTATTATTTTTTATTTTTAAGAAAGTGACATATGCATATCAGTGGAAACGCTGAATAGTGCCAGAGCTTAAAACTAAGAAGAGTAGCCCCCTTATGCCTCTGCTATGGTGGTCTGCTTCTGAAAGGCAACGACGTTCAACTATTTTAGCTGGTTCATTTAATATTTGCCTCCAGATTTAAAAATAATACACATATACTTCTAGCTGTAGACTCAGCGGTGTTGGACATTATCTATTCAGTCTCTCTCCCTCTGTCCTCTCAGCGTATTCGGTTATAGCAATACACGCACGACACAGTTTGTACACAATATTTGGCTAAATCCCTACCCAGATCCTCATTATTATGACTGTTTAAACTTTGCTGACTGTTGAGCCATGTAGAACACTAACATTTTACCTCTTTTATTGTACAAGTTTTTTGTTTTTCCTTGAGTTAAAAGAGGCCTCATGTTTTCATTAACTTAGTTTATTTAGAATGTGTGGCTGAGCTCCCAAGGTCTCCACCAGCTCTGTAGAAATCCTCAACAGCATTTTCCAGAGTTTAACATCAGATGACATTTGTCAGTTGCAGTTGCCCTCTGGGGAGGCCCCCCCTGGAACCCTGAACTCTCTTTCATGCCAATCACACTGTGTTCTCCTTGGGAAGAACATTCCGAGATCAGAAAGATGACTGATCCTCTTTGAATTTTTTCCCATCTGATGGATCATGGGATATTCCGGCCGATCACATTTCTGTCTGCCTTGGCCTCTGGAAGCTGGGCACCCACCTCCACCAGCCATACTGCCCCAGATCACCAACGTTGTGTTATTTCATGTATGTAGTTCATTCCAGTTTCATCCTATTGATATCTTCCTCTTCTTGTTTCCATTTTGCTCAGCTGTCATTAAAAAAAAAATGTATCTTAGAAATTAACACAAACGAATACATGCTAGGTGCTCTTATATTTTTTTTAAAGCAGTTTAATTGAGATATAATTCACATACCATACACTTGGCCCGCTTAAATTGTACAGTTCAATATATTCTAGTATATTCACAGGGTTATGCAACCATCACCATGATCTAATTTTAGAATATGTTTTACCTCCTGAAAGAAACCCCATGCGTATTAGCAGTCACTCCCCATTCGGCCCCACCCCGTGCCCAGCCCTAAGCAACTGTTGATCTACTTTCTGTCTCTCTAAATTTACTCGTTACGGACATGTTATGTAAATGGAGCGTACAATATGTGGTCTCCTGTGACTGGCTTCTTCCCTGTTATAGCACGTATTAGTACTTCATTCCTTTTTTATTGCCCAGGAATAGGCCAAAGTATTTATTCATCCGTTGATGTACTTTTTGAGTTGTTTCCACTTTTTTTTTTTTTTAATGAATAATGCTGCTCTGGGCATTTGTGTACAAGTTTTTATATGGATGTATGTTTTAATCTCTGTTGAGTGCATACCTGGGCATGAAATTGCTGGGTCATATGCTCACTGTTTAGCCTTTTGAAAATCAGCCAGACTGTTTCTCAAAGCGGCTGCACCATTTTATACTCTCAGAATCAATGTACGAGGGCTCCAGTTTCTCACATCCTTGTCAACACTTTTAATTGTGTCCTTTTTATCATAGCCATCCTAGTGAGTGTGGTGTCTCATTGTGATTTTGACTTGCATTTTCTTAATGACTAATGATGTTGAGCGTCTTTTTATGTGCTTAATGGCCATCTGTATTTCTTCCTTGGAGAAATATCTATTCAAATAATTGCCCATTTAAAGAAGAACAATTTTATTGAGTTATAATCCACATACATGCAATTCACCATTTAAAGTGTGCAAGTCAGTGGTTTTCAACACTCACAGAGTTGTGCAAATGTATTACCACAGTCATTCCTTTGTCCTTTTTTCATGGGTTGTCTTTTTATTGATGAGTTTTAAGACTTCTTTTTAGAAGTTGCTTATCAGCTGTAGGACTGGCAAATATTTTCTCCCGTTCTATGGGTTGCCTTTGTACTTTCTTGATGGTGTCGTTTGCAGCATAACAGTTTTTTTTTGTTTGTTTGTTTTGGCTGCGTTGTGTCTTCATTGCCGTGCACGGGCTTTCTCTAGTTGTGGGGAGCGGGGGCTACTCTTTGTTGCGGTGCGCGGGCTTCTCATTGCAGTGGCTTCTCTTGTTGCGGAGCATGGGCTCTAGGCACGTGGGCTTCAGTAGTTGTGGCTCACGGGCTCAGTAGTTGTGGCTTGTGGGCTCTAGAGCACAGGCTCAGTAGTTGTGGCGCACGGGCTTAGTTGCTCCGCAGCATGTGGAATCTTCCCGGACCAGAGACTGAACCCATGTCCCCTGCATTGGCAGGTGGACTATCAACCACTGCGCCACCAGGGAAGTCCCAGCATAACAGTTTTAAATTTTGCTGTAGTCCCGTTTATTTTTCTGTTTTTTCTTTCAATACATTTGCCTTTGGTGTTTTTGCCTTGTGGTTTTTTTTTTTTTTTTCGGTACACAGGCCTCTCACTGCTGTGGCCTCTCCCGCTGCGGAGCACAGGCTCTGGACATGCAGGCTCAGCAGCCATGGCTCACGGGCCCAGCCGCTCTGCGGCATGTGGGATCCTCCCGGACCGGGGCACGAACCCGTGTCCCCTGCACTGGC
Organism: Phocoena phocoena; assembly: GCF_963924675.1. Lineage (NCBI taxonomy): Eukaryota > Metazoa > Chordata > Mammalia > Artiodactyla > Phocoenidae > Phocoena > Phocoena phocoena. Next base: position 6,855,675 of record NC_089227.1, on the reverse strand, counting down.
AGGCAGACTCTCAACCACTGCGCCACCAGGGAAGCCCATGCCTTGTGTTTTTAATTGGTATTTATTTCTATAGTCTCCTCAGACCTTTTTTGAGATCAAAGTCAGACATAAAAATAAATAAGACAGAAGCTGTGTGGCAACGGCATAGACTCTGTCCAAATGCATCTTGGCAGGGAAATCAGTAATGAGTTTTCAATATCGAAGCCTCATTGGAGGCAAGGACCTTTCCAGTGTCTGGAGGGATCCGTTGCCTTCAGCCGGGCATCCCTAAACCTTTCTTTTTCAGCCTCTGCCTCAGGCTGGTGTGGGGCAGCAAGTGGGACCTGGAAGAGAGTTGGTCCTCGAGGCTGATCAACCTCCAGTGCTGTAGCCAGTGCGGGGGTGCTTCACTCCTGCAGGGAGGCGGGCTGAGGAAGCACGGGCGGGGGTCCCCAGCAGACAGTTCTGAGCCAATCACAACGACAGAGGGGGGTTCATTTATTTCATGAGCTAAGAAGAAATTGGTTGGCTAGCCAGGAAGTTTAGCCACATGTATACCATTATTTCTGTGAGAAAATGGGTCCTAAATTCTAAGCCATCGGTTTAGAAATAGACTTTTGGGGGCTTCCCTGGTGGCGCAGTGGTTGAGACTCCGCCTGCCGATGCTAGGGGACGTGGGTTCGTGCCCCGGTCCGGGAAGATCCCACATGCCGCGGAGCAGCTGGGCCTGCGAGCCATGGCCGCTGAGCCTGCGTATCCGGAGCCTGTGCTCCACAACGGGAGAGGCCACAACAGTGAGAGGCCCGCGTACCAAAAAAAAAAAAAAAAAAAAAGAAATAGACTTTTGAGATGCGATCGCTTTCTAAGTTGGGCTGTACCTGTGCTCATTCATCAGTGTTCTTTTCAGTAGCTGTTCCACCACATGGGGGCTGTGTGTGTACAGTTCCATGTGCATTTATTGAGCCTGCCTACGAGCGTCACCGTCCCAGGACCAAGGCGGCGTGCCCGGGGCGGCCGTCCTCCTTCAGACCCCGCAGTCTGTTAGAGAGAACGTGAGCTGTGCCCAAGGCTGGTCTGAGTGGGCTGTGGCCCTTGCTCATGAAGAGCTGATGATTATCCAGATGTGAATTCGAGCCTTTCAGACTCACATTTGGCCGTTTCATGGCTCATTAGTTTTAAGGACGGGCAGAGAGAGATGAATCGGGAAAAAGTGAATTCAGTTTGGAGCTTTTTAAAAAGTGGTGGATATGAACTGAAATGGCATTCTTAAATGATCTGGGGATTTCATCTATGTTGATCCTGTTCTATAGTTTCATAGATAACTGATTTGATGGTTTTTTTTAAACAAAATGAATGCACGTATATGGTTAAAAAGGGGTATGAAACGGAACGCGAGGGCCTCTCTCCCTCCCCAGTTCCTCCCCAACTCTAGCCTCTCTGCAGAGGTAGCTACTGTTAAGTTTCTTTTGCTGCCCTCTGAACTTTTAAAAAATGTATATACTAGATACCTTGTTAAAGGGACACAGATGGGATCATATTACACACAGTGGTCTGCATCTTGTTTCTCCTTTTTTCATAAGGGATATTGCTTGGAGCTATTTCCACGTTGGCATGCACCGACCTACTGCATTCCCCTTAGAATGGCAGAGTGTTCCTTTATATGAATGACATGACTCTCTTCATCTGCTCTCTTTTCATGGACATTTAGGTAGTTTCTAGCTTTTCGTTACTACAGTGCCCCATGAAACTCTTGGGCAAGTACCCCTGTGCCCCCCCCCCCCCAGTACCTGGCATGGCAGTCAGCACTTACTAGCACTTACTAAGTGGGTTTTGGGAGGATGAACTTTTGTGGATAGTTTTGGAGTTGGAGTTTCATGAAATGGTTTGGAGCAGTTGGAGTGGGAAGACCTGGAAGATACAGGAAGGTTGGTTGTTTCTTGACGGCCAGGGAAAGGGTGGCAGTCCCATGTTCTTGCTTTTACACATATTAGCTCATAGAGTCTTTATAACACCCTCAGTGAGGGAGATGTTATTATCTGCATTTAATGGGTGAGGATATGAGCGGAGTCAGCGTTTTATTTACGGTCGCTCTGTAATGGGTTTCGTTCGTGTGGCCTGTCGATGGCAGGTAACTGTGGGCCAGCCACTGACTGTGCTTCTTTGCTCTGTGTCTTTCCTGGCACCCAGCGTGACGCTGGACTGAACACAGGATAGCCTTATCCATTCAGGTGGTCGTAGGGCGGATGGTTGAGTTTGCCGAAGCCTGGCGCAAAGCTGGGGCGTCTCTTCTCAGAAAGAAGAGTGTTGTTCGGACGTTGTACCTTATCTTCCCCAAAACTCGAACGTAAGGTTACTTTGTCTGACGTACAGTATGCCTCTACTTGCTCAAAAGCGGATGGCCTGATCGCTGTTCCCTGCTGGGTGTGGTTCATGTCGATTTTCTTTCTTTTTAAATATTTATTTATTTGGCTGTACCGGGTCTTAGTTGCGGCACGCGGGATCTTCGTTCCCGCACGTGGGATCTTTAGTTGCGGCATGCTAACTAACTCTTAGTTGCAGCATGTGGGATCTAGTTCCCTGACCAGGGATCGAACCCAGGCCCGCTGCATTGGGAGCGCCGAGTCTTAGCCACTGGACCACCAGGGAAGTCCCTCGATTTTCTCGTAGTGAAAGCATCCTCAGGAATGATGTGCGAGCGAAAGTGCTAGCTGCCTCACCTTAGAGGGGCTTGCAAGAGGTGCGTGGCTCGTCTTTCATGGCTTTGCTAAGCACTGTGGGTGCTCAGGGCACACAGATGGACTATGGGGCAGCAGCCTTTCTCCCCACAGGTCCAGCTGGCTCCGGAAGAGGGTCCTGACAGCCCTTCCCAGTTAGGGCATTACACAGGGTTAGGTGGAAAGGTCTTTGACTCACCATCGACGTTCGGTCGGCTGTCAGAAAATGGCCAGTCCCCTCCCTCCACAAGTTTCTGACTACTCGGAGTTTCTATTAAACCCTCCAAACTTCTTAGACACAACTCTAAATCCAGTTCTGCCGCCAGTTCTTCTGCCTCCGTCCGCAGTCCGGCTGCAAGAGCTATGGATTTCACACTGTACGATCTATTCTGTTCACTTTCTGTGAAAGTTCTGGGGAGTTAGTGCATTTCCCGTCTTGCGGGGAGCAGCGCGGTGTGCCTGCCTTGACCCGGGACGGGGGTTGGGGGGAAGCGTGCCCTTCCTGCTGCTGACGCCCTGCCCCGACAGTCGTCAGAACTGCTGCCCTGTCGTCACTCTCCCCAGCACCCCGGCCGGTGTCCTCCACCAGCGGTGTTTTGTTTTCAGATCAGTCTTACTGTTCAATCCTGCGCATGTCACGTGCTTTCCCATCACTCTCTACCTTCTTTTGGAGACGCGCCGGGACCTTGTCCCTCTTCGTTCCCTCAGCAGCCCTCACAGCACGCTGGGCTTTCAAGTTGTCTGTCCTCGCTGCGCGGAGTGTCGCCTCGGTGTTAACTGGAAAGTGAGCAGGGCCGGGGTCCAAACTGCAGTGTGTTTAGTCAAATCAAATTAAAACTTTTTTTTTTTTTTTGCCGTACGCGGGCCTCTCACTGTTGTGGCCTCTCGCGTTGCAAAGCACAGGCTCCGGACGCACAGGCTCAGTGGCCATGGCTCACGGGCCCAGCCGCTCCGCGGCACGCGGGGTCCTCCCGGACCGGGGCACAAACCCGCGTCCCCTGCATCGTCAGGCGGACTCTCAACCACTGCGCCACCAGGGAAGCCCTCAAATTAAAACTTTTGAGCAGACACAAGAGGGGGAGGATACGTGAGCATTTCCACAAAAGCGTTTCCTGAACCCCTGCCCTGGGCCAGACACTGGCGGCCACTGGCGGTCACAGGGCGGATGTGACAGGACCCCTAAACTCCCGAGACGCCTGGTCTGCGGGAGGAGAGCACCCCAGCAGTGGGTGGGCAGGGGTGTGAAAGAGTGGGCCTGACGGGGAAAGCACACAGGCACTTGGAGACAGCCTCCTACCAGCTGCCGGGTGGGCGCGACGCGCTCCCTGATGTAAGAGGGACGGTCCCCCCCGATCACAGCATGGGACGGCCCACCCCACGCCAAGCAGGCCTCCGGCCTCAGCAGCCTGCCCATTCGTACAACACTTTTAGGACCAAATAAGATAATGCAAATGAAACCTTTTGTGCTAATGATTTTAGTAAATAGAGCCCCAAGGAGAAAACTCACATCTCCTTTTCTGAAAGTTCAGGAAATTTTCACCCACGCGACACTGAGCCGGGCCCCAAACCATGGGAGCTCCAGGGAAGAGCATTGCAGGTGGAGGTAAAGACCTAGACTTGCCTTCAGGAGCTCGCCCTCTAGTGGCGGTGGATGGCAGGGGATGGAAGGTGGCTGTGGAGTGGCAGAGACTGGAGCTCTAGCGGGCTGGGGGCCGTGGCCAGGACCTTCCCTGGTTGTCTGGATTTTAATCTGTCAGTGAGGCATTTTCAGGGTTTCTGGGGAAACCGGTACAGGCCAGGCTCTCTGAGCCCCACCACTTTTGCTTGTTCCGTATGTATGCAGTCCTGTCTAGGCTCAAATTATGTTCAGAAGGAAGGGTTTTGTGATCTCCAGGAAAGAAGAAAAGAGAAACGTGCAATGAATGGGGATCCACTGGAGAACCGCAAGCAAGGAGTGGGTGTGCTTGCTCTGCTTCCCTCTGGGCTGTCCTCTGCAGAGCCCTGTGTAGCCACCTGAGCCTTGTAAAGTCTCGTGAGAAGGGAGGGAGGCAGGTGCAGTGCCAGCAGCGCCCCGAGCCTGGCCTCCCGGGGTGCAGGAGCGGCCCTGGGCTCTCCTGTCCCCACTGGTCTCCACCTGCCTCTCCTCGTCTTCCGCATCCCTTCCTTTACCACGGGCAAGCCCACACGCGCTCGCTCTTCATCTCCTGGCCCCGGACCAGGCTCGCTGACCAGGTGCGTGGGGCGGAGCTGGCCCTGGCGGGCTGGAATGCTGTCTTGGGTGGCGCTGCTGCTCCCAGCTAGGAGCCCGAGGGGCCAGAGGCGGTGGAGGCTCTCTGCTGGGATGCCAGCGTGAGGTTCCAGCAGGCACGGGGTCAAGGTGCCAGGCGGCAGGTGGAGAGAGGTCCCCGGCTCAGTAGAGAACCCCGCACAGCATCGCATTCTGGCATGTGTTGTGCTCAGGACACCCGCAAGAGGGCCACAATGGAGACACGTGGGGGACTTGAGGTCAGACTTGGGGAAACTGCAGAGCAAACTCAGAAGCAGAAAGCCAGTGGGGGCAATACTGAACATCGGGCTCTGAATGACAGACGGAGGCAGAGATGCAGCGTGAGGCTGTGGGCAGCCCCAGCTTCCCAAACAGCTGCCCGCCCTGGGAGTAGAATCGGCACGTGCCGCAGGTAACTGTCGCGGGACCTTGTCCTTGCCAGGACTGCACAGGAGAAAGCTGCATGAGAATGGAAGCTGAGTCCACCAGTGGAATTTGTCATCTGCTTGCATTTGCTTTTTTACCACCAGACGGTCTTCCTCTTCTCTCTCCATCCCCCGTTCCCTTAAGGACAAAAAAGCCATACAAAACAATCTCCGTCACAGATTTTAATAAGCAGGACACAGTGACAGCTCTTAGAAATGATAGCTGACAAGCTAGGAGACAGAGCTGTAAAAAGTTTGCTGACATTCTTCCAGAAATGTGCTGCATTGGGCGGAAAGCCATGGCTGTCTACGATACTTAAAGAATTGCTTTCCTTTTTGACCCGAGTTCTGCTGTCCTCCTCCCTGTGGGTGTTTTCCCCCAGCCCACCCCAGCCCACTTCCTCAGTAGGAGAAAAGGTGAGGTGGCACCCAAAACAGAGCATCAAGACGGTGATGTCCCCATGAGATCGGTTGAGTGTAGCCGCTGTCAGGTGTGGGCCAGCAGGTCATTCAGACTACGTGCCCTGGACTGTTTCAGGGCATATTTCCTTTCACTTTTTAAACTCAGATATTATGCACCGTGTACCTGCAAGGGCCAAGTGTGAGGTCATGCCGATGTGTCCCTGCCCTCCCGTTTAGGAGGGGCAAGGGTGGTGACAGCAGGTAACGCCAAGCACTGCGCTCGCTGTGCATTTCCTGGAGAGACGAGAGTCCAGGAGATGCACGCATGGGGCTCAGACGGCACTGGGGTGGTCAGTTCAGCAGAGTCCTCCTGGGTAGATTCAGATCTAGGAGGAACTTCATGTTTAAGCTGAGACCTGAAGGAGGAGTGGCGGCTGCCGTGGAGTCGGCACAGGGATGCCCCTGGTAAGTCGAAGCTGCAGGATGGGATTTGCGGGGCACAAGCAAAGGGCTGCAGGTTCCTGCCCCAGGGTGAGGGGTAGGTCACGTCGCCTCTGACCATGGGGAGCCACGTCAAACCTCAGCTCTTGTCACTCTCTTGTCCTCTTTACAGTTAGAATCCAGACTTTTAGAAACCTATCTGTCATCACACAATCTGACACACATTCCTTCCAGAACATAAATCGAATAGGGAGGGAGGGCAGTACACAACCTAAGTTAGGGAATCCTTACCTACTCTGGCATTTTTGCTCTCAAAGCTGCTGCTGTTTCTAATCAGTCTTTCTAGGCATTCCTCTCCACACAAGCTGAGAAGTTGCTATTTTCTCCTCTGTCTGGTGGTTAAGTTTTGGGTCTGCTGGTAAAGACTTAGGCCCAGTATATATCTGTTATCCCATTTGGGGGGACTGTGTGATGTGGTTGGAAACAACGTATCTTTCTCACATTCTCACTCACTCCCCATGAGGTCATTAAAGCAGCGTGTCCCCTGGCCCCCGGCCCGCGGTTGCTGAGCTGCTCTGTTGGCCTCTTCACGTTGCAGCTCTTGAGCTCCAGGCAGTGCCGTTGAAAGGGGTGCCTTTCCTGGATTAGGCCCTTAGGGAGAGTATTGAAGGTCTGGTCTTTCTGTAGTGCTTCTGTTGGAATTGAGCCCATAACCAAGGTTGATTATATTCGTTTGTTGCCAGCAGATAACAGTGGCACTGCTGTTTCCATCTGTTATCACTGCTTTCAGATCATTCTAATTAAATCTCCTAGTCGTCAGTTTCTGAATGAATTATGTTTTGGGGCATTTGGAAAATTTGTCACATAAACTCTTTGGGCTGCAGCCCGTGCATTCACTTCATGTTGTTTTGTGCCCCGAAGTTGCACCTCTGAGTATTTTTAGTAGCTAAGAACTCTCTTCTAAGGGCACGAGGGGTTGTTTTGTGGTTTGCCTCTAAGACGGGCTTTGGGCCCCCTTGGTTTGTGGTTGTTCGTGGCAGGTCAGCCATTCTGAGTACCTTTGTTTTGATTTTGCTCTCAGAGATGCAGTAGTTGGTAGTTGACATAGCTGAAGTATAACCCCTAAGAACCCGTAAAAGGAGATGGAGGTGGGCTCTTCCGTGTGGTTTCAATTGTCATTTTAGTTTTCTTCTAGACAGTGAAGTGATGCCTAAAATAAATCTCTTTCTGACCCCTTGTGAGAGATGTGTCCGACATCCCAAAGAATGAGATTGTGGCACAGGAAACGGCAACGTCTATATACTGCCAGAGAAAGTGCCCCGACGTTAGAAACCGACTGACCTCATTCAAACCCAACTTTCTGCTTGCTTCTTGTGTTAACCTTGGCCAAGTTCATTCACCTCTCCCGTACTCAGTTTACCCACCTGTAAGTACATAAGCTGCCTAATTCCCAGGGCTGTTACGCTGTTGAATGAGATTTCATATGAAAAGCCCCTGGAGGATAATAGGTTCTCCATAAATGGCGGCTGCTATTTTTACCTTACAATTGATCCGGAGTGAAAAGATGCTCTACCTCGTTATTAGGGAAATGCCAGTTAAAACCACAGTGGGATACCAGTACAATACCAGATGATTAATGTGGAGAAACTGGAACCTCATACATTGCTGGTGGGAATGTAAAATAGTGCGGCTGCTTGGAAAACAGGAGGTTCCTCAAAAAGTTAAATGTAGAGTTGCCACCTGACCCAACAATTCCACTCCCAGGTATCTACCCAAGAAATGAAGACACAGGTCCAGACAAAGACCTGTATGTAAATGTTCATAGCAGCCTTATTCATAGTAGCCAAAACGAGGAAACAACCCAAATGAATGGATAAACAAATTGTGGTGTATCCATTCAAGAGAATACTATTTAGCACTGAAAAGGAGTGAACTGCTGATAAATGCAAGGTTGATGGACATATGCAGACATAAAAGACTATAAGTTGTATGATTCTTATTTAATTGAACCTTGTAGGAAAGGCAGAGCTATGGAGATGGAGAATTGGTTAGTGTTGCCTGGGCTGCAGTGGGAGCTGGACTTGACTGCAGAAGGAAATGAGAGAACTTTTACGGGGGATGGAAATGTTCTAAAACTTGATTGTGGTGTTGAATGCACAGCTGCGTAAATTTCTAAAACTCAGCAAGCTGTGCATTGAAAATGGGTGACTTTTAGGAACTCCTTGGTGGTCCAGTGGCTAGTACTCCATGCTTTCACTGCCGAGGACCTGGGTTCAATCCCTGGTCAGGGAACTAAGATCCCACAAGCTGTGCAGCTCGAGCCCCCCAAAAGAAAGAAAAGAAAGAAAATGAGTGACTTTTATGGTTGTGATTTTGTGACTTATAGTGAGGAATATATACCCCTGTAAAGGTGTCTGTTGTTAGGTTAAGGAAGTGACTTTTGGAAAGCCCGTAGGTAGTCTAAGGATGGGGGCTGCTTCCAGGGGAACCAGCCATGTGATTAGATGATTGGAACTTTCAGTCCACCCCCAGATCTCCAGAGGAACGGACAAGAGCGGGAGATTGAATCTGTTTACCAATGGCCAATGGTTTCATCATGCCTGTGTAATGAAGCCTCCATAAAAACCCAAAAGGATGGGGTTCACAGGCTTCCAGGGTGACCACGTGGAGATTCGGGAAGAGCGGTACACAGAGAGCATGGAGACTGTGCCCTGCCCTTCCCCCAGACCTTCCCCTATGCATTGCTTCCATCTGGCTGCTCCCGAGTTATATCCCTTTACAATAAACCAGTGATCTAGTGAGTAAAATGTTTCCATGAGTTCTGTGAGCTGCTCTAGCAAATTAACGGAACCCAAGGAGGGGGTCGTGGGAACCTCCAATCTATAGCCGGTTGGTCAGGAGCACAGGTGACAACCTGGACTTGCGATTGACGTCTGAGAGGGGAGGGGAGTAGGGCAGTCATGGAGGACTGAGCCCTTGACCTGTGGGCTCTGACGCTGTCTCCAGGTAGTGTCAGATGGAGTTGAATTGTAGGACCCCCGGCTGGTGTCGGAGCATTGCTTGGTGAGGGGGAAGCCCACGCACATCGGGCATCAGAGGTGCCGTGAGTGTGGTCATTGTGTGTGAGGGAAGCACAGGGGGAGTGTGGCTTTTCCAACGCAGTGGTGTATAAATTAAACCTCACGTTGAGTTAGAACTTGGATGACATGACAGTCTCATAAATTGCGCTTTCTATTGATAATTGTGTTAACAGAATAACGTGGTTTTCCGAACTCTTGTGCTCAGGTGAACAGGAGTGCTCCAGGGGATCCTGTCTTTTGCGTTAATTTAGGGTTATGTGCCTGCTGTTACCACGACATCTTCTGATTATTGTTAGAGGAACTTAAGACTCAACAGAGAGATATTTGTCAAGTAACCCGAAAGAAATCACACTGTCCAAAAAATAACACTATAAAGTTAAGCTTATATATAGTCCCATTCTTTTTCCTATGAATATACATTAATATTTATTTTCATATTGTTAAAATCAAGTATATGTAATGTGTTTAAGACTGACTGCATAAAATGAGCATTTTCCATGATGTTAAAATTTTTATAAATACGGTTTTAATTACTGACTACGTATTTGTTTCAGTAACCCCTTCTGGCCTTGTATATTCTTTTTAACAAACTTTGCTTATCTGTTACTTCTTATTTAATTCCTACCTGGATAATGTTTACTTTTGTCAACCAATTATATTTCCTTAATTTCAATATCTCTTTATATCCACTCTCGAATTCTGTATTGGACCGCAAATGATCTGCTTTTTAAAGTGACATTTATCATCAGTATTTTGAAATATATCTTTTCATATTATTTTCTCTCTCCTATGATTTATAACAAAAATATACTATCTTAGATATACTATTTTACTGACTTTATTTTTCTTAGCAAAATATTCCCGTGCTATTGTATGCTTCTCTACAATGTCTTTTGGATGTGTTATAATACTGTTAGCCAAACCCATATTCTGAAAATTTTGGTTAGTTCCAATATTTATTAATAACATTTTTTCACAATTGTTAATATTATTTCCTTGGGATAAATGTGTTTTTTTTACATCTTTATTGGAGTATAATTGCTTTACAATGGTGTGTTAGTTTCTGCTTTATAACAAAGTGAATCAGTTATACATATATCCCCATATCTCTTCCCTCTTGCGTCTCCCTCCCTCCCACCCTCCCACCCTCCCTATCCCCCCCCCCCCCAACTCCAGGCGGTCACAAAGCACCGAGCTGATCTCCCTGTGCTGTGCGGCTGCTTCCCACTAGCTATCTACCTTACGTTTGGTAGTGTATATATGTCCATGCCTCTCTCGCTTTGTCACAGCTCACCCTTCCCCCTCCCCATATCCTCAAGTCCCTTCTCTAGTAGGTCTGTGTCTTTATTCCTGTCTTACCCCTAGGTTCTTCATGACATTCTTTTTTCTTAAATTCCATATATATGTGTTAGCATACGGTATTTGTCTTTCTCTTTCTGACTTACTTCACTCTGTATGACAGACTCTAGGTGTATCCACCTCATTACAAATAGCTCAATTTCGTTTCTTTTTATGGCTGAGTAATATTCCATTGTATATATGTGCCACATCTTCTTTATCCATTCATCCGATGATGGACAAGGGATAAATGTTAATAACCCTGTTTAAGTTATGTACATTTCAAAGGTTCTTTGACATATATTGAAAAATTGTCCTCCTGAGACATTATACTCCCAACAGTATCATGTGATATGTATTTTCCTTCATGCCCTCATCAACTGTAGATACTAGGTCTTTTTCTTTTTCATTAAATAATTTGATATATAAATCCATACTATTATAATTTACATTTATTTGATTAATAATGAACTGCATCTTTTGAAATAGGTTTATTGACCTTTTGCTTTTCTTCTTTGAAGAATTCTCACTTCTATTACTTTTATGTTTTTCCTATTGGGGTTTTTATCTTTTCTTATTGAATTATATAAGCTCTTTATTGTTTAAGGGCATTAATCTTATTCTATTTGAATGCTTTCCTCTATTTTCCTTTTAATTTTGGTGATCTAATTGAACTTGAGGAAATCTGCTCTCCTACCATTCTATTATGAAAAACCAAAGCAGATAAAGCAAAGAGACTTTATTTAGAGTATGTTATGGGAGTTCACAGAATTTTCCCAGGGATATGCAGCTGGGACTACTTATGTCTTATAGTCTCCATGACCCTAAGATCTTCAGGATATTAGTAGATAGCGCTACATCTCTGTTGGTTATTTGCTGGCCATATATGAGGTGGTTTCTTCTGTAAGAAACTGGGAGATTTTTTATTTCTGTTTTCTTGAGTTTCTCTGCTTTTATTCCCTTTAATAAATGATGTTTATGAGCGGCCTCGTACTCTTATTTCTAAAAACAGCAGCAACAACAAAACAAAAACAAACACAAAAAAACCAAGGTTCCTTGGAAATGTGTTCCTGAAAAAAAAAGAATGTCCAGAAGCCCAAGGATTAAGTAATAAACACTTAGGGAATTGATTTAAATTCCAGTACAGGAATTTAAAGCATGATCATTCCTATTTATTATTTGAAATTCAGAGACCTTGAGATAACTAACTGTCACTCCCTCCATAAATTCTTGATCAGACTTCAAGGCCTCTCCATGCCTCGTGCCTCTCTCCCTGGTCCTGAGCACAAAACCCGCCAGCGTCCGGGAGGCTCCCTCCTTCAGACCGCAGAGTGTGGAGCCCATGCTAACTGGGCTGAACTGGACGCAGCTGGATCTCAAGGCGCATCTGAGTTCAGCTTTTGACGAACGTGAAAGCAGCACCTTGTCCCAGCACAGCGCGGAGAGAGTCGTCGGGCTGATTTCTCTTGGGGCACAGCAGACTGTGGGCTTACTGGCCCACGGACAGACTGGCTAAAGTTATTACCACAATAAGTAAAATAAGGATCCTTACTTTCCAGGTGTGGGTGGGATTAGTTCTGTGGGTGAAGCCCTCGTTTGTCAGTTTGCTGTTCATTTAAAGATCCCACCTAAACCGCCACTGAACAGAAGGAAGAGGGGTAGGATTTAGATAAAATCCTCAGCGCTTTGAATCCCTTCGACTTTGCTCTTGACTACCACGTGTCCCAAAGTCACAGGTGGATTCGCTTCTCTCAGAGTCGATCAGAATTGTGGTAGAGCTATTCTTTGAACTTGGAATGGAAAAAGGATGTACTATTTTATTAAACGGTGGTATCCTGGTTCTTCCTATAGGCGGTAGAGATAGATGTAGAATAATTTATGTCAGTATGAGGGTTATTATTTGGGATTATCAAGGATTTGTTCTTTGGGGCTTATTTAGATCTTGGCTAACTATGGATAACTATATTTAGGAGGGCTTAACTACATTTATAGATATCCTAGTCCTTCAATAACAGACCACTGGGATTCTTTCCTGAGTACAGATGTCTTACAAGCCTTTCCAGGTTAAAGCTTAGATTCCTCACTTGGATTTCTCCTGACACTGGATGTTCTCTCACAGTTCCACAGATTCTGCTTTGTTAATAGTTTATAAATTGTATGCCGCTACTCTTTACACTCTCTTCAGGAAATAGATGGTTGTGCTATCAGTGCTTCCAGTAGACACATCATGAGCTCTTGGAAGGCCTGCCGTTTGCCCGGAACCTGGTAGAGCATCTTGGCTATTGTGGGCGCCCAGTCAGTGACAGAAAGTAGCCGACCTGACCTCTTCTAACAAGTGTATTTTCTGTTTCAGTAGATGGTCAGTTTTTGAGAAATCACGGTAGTATCTTTGCAGAATGCATACAGCTACTTCTAGGGGTAGACATAAAACCCTGAAATTGATTTTTTTCCCCCCGTATTTACTTTTCAAAGTCTTTTTGGAGAAGGGTTTATTGTTTTTAGGGAGATTTTGGAAAACTGCATACCACAGAGTTTTCCAAAATGTAAGGTATTACATATTTAGAATCTTTGTTCTCAAGAGGTTCGGAAGCATGGCTTCTGCTTAAATGATAGATGATCGCGGGAAAAATGAGCCTTGGAAGTCATTTGTTCTAGAGAATTGAGAAAGCTGGCTTCAGGGTGCGCATTTCGGGATAGAGTTGCTAACTGTGGCTGTGGCATTTAGTCAGCTACACCCCGGTCTGGCATTTAGATATGTGCGGTCTCAGTTACCTCATAAAGCCGTCTTATACATTCAGCAGGGAGGACAGTCTGTCCTGTTTTATTTATTTTTTTATAACATCTTTATTGGAGTATAATTGCTTTACAGTGGTGTGTTAGTTTCTGCTTTATAACAAAGTGAATCAGCTGTACATATACATATATCCCCATATCTCCTCCCTCTTGCGTCTCCTTCCCACCCGCCCTATCCCACCCCTCTAGGTGGTCACAAAGCACCGATCTGTCCTGTTTTAGAAGTAAGGAAGCTGAGATCCGGACTAACTGGCGACATGGCTGGTGAGTGGCAGTCAGGATTGGAACCCAATTTTCTAGGCTTTAATCCATCCTTCCTCTATCGGGTGGATTCATCTGGGCCCCTGTGCCGTGGAACCTGGCACAGTGCTTCTGTCTGCTTTTCCCCATGCTGCCATCTGCCTGCCTGTGGGGTTGCCTCTGACAGCCCAGCATTGTTGGGCAGTATTCTGGAAAGCCCCGCCTCACTCATCCTTTACAAACTCCCATTTTGACCACATCTGCAAAGTTCCAGCTGTCTGGCTCCGCCCTGAATCCTGGTGTTTATGCTGATTTGGAAATTGCAATCGGTAGGCTAACTGTGGCTCTGCTGGTGGACTTTCACTTGGCAGGAACTGGCTCTTCATCCTGGGTGGTTTCCAGCAGGAATCTCCCTCTGCACTTCCTACCTGTGGAAGCTCATCTCCATTTTTAGCACGAGGCCTCTCGGATGCTGTGCAAACCGACTTTCACACCGGTGTGCCGTTAACCAGCGTTTACTGGAGGAGAGGCTCAGCGATGGAAGGGATCAGAGCTCCCCAGTCCTCATTCAGTGTTTTTCAGTTGACTCATGAAAAGTGACTTGCGTTCTTCCTATTCTCCAGCTCTAAAATGATATAATAATGTGTTAACTTTTGTGAGGTACCATATATACGTGTTGCTACGGTATCGACATTCCTTACAGGAAAGCTGTTGTAAAAAGTCCAGCGTCCATAAGTAGTGAAGACGTTGCCTGGATATTAGCACATTTCAAGAACTTAACTTCTAGGCAGCTCAGTTTAAAAGGGATTTTTCTCTTCTCAGGAAATATGGCCGCAACATTTTCTTAAGAGAATCTCTAATAAAGGAACAAACGGGGTTCATACTTTAAAAATTGGTCTTACTTGAGTGGCTTAGTGAAAAATGGTGAAAGGTTATCAGCAAAGAACTGAGAAAGAGTAACAAACAAGCACCAGTGGAGTTACTGGATACCCCAGCAAACGCTGGGAAGAGACTGGGAGGTCTGAGCGCCAGTGGGTGGAGCTAGTGGCATCTGAGGGCCCAGGAGGAGAGGGTGTTCTTGTAAGTTTCGTGTGAGTGTTAATCCCACCTCCCTCCATGTGGTTACTCCTGGCAAAGGGGTGGCCTGTGTAGGAGCTCCGTGATGGCACTTAGGGAATCTCTTTGGGCTGGGGAGAGTGGATTTAAAAAAAAATCTGGGTGCATTGCCCTGAGTCTCCATTGAGATGCCTTTTGGGGTGGCCAGGGCAGCAGGAAGGGAGGTTTTGTTTTTTTTTTAAATTTTATTTATTTATTTTTGGCTGCGTTGGGTCTTCCTTGCGGTGCGCAGGCTTCTCACCGCGGTGGCTTCTCTTGTTGCAGAGCACGGGCACTAGGCACGTGGGCTCTAGAGTGCAGGCTCAGAAGTTGTGGTGCACGGGCTTAGTTGTTCCGCAGCATGTGGGATCTTCCCGGACCAGGGCTCAGAACCCGTGTCCCCTGCATTGGCAAGTGGATTCTTAACCACTGTACCACCAGGGAAGTCCAACACATAACATTTGAACTCACCTCTCCCTTGGCATTCTGCAATAGATTTGGGGTCTGTTTCTGAACTTCTACAGCTGTCAGGCAGACTGAGGCAGGAGGGCATCACCATACTCCCGCAGGGGTAGGCGCTGGACGAGACAGTTCGTCCCTGTCTTGCCCAAAGAAAGCTTTGTTTTCACTGTGCCTTTTCCTGCTGGTAGGGAATGATGAACGTGGATCATGGAGGTAGGAAGTTGTGTATTTTTAAAGTGATGGCATGAGTGGATTAATTTTAGAAGAGCCTTGCTCAGCTAGGTCAGAGCGTTTCTGCTCGGAGCGCTCACTTACAGTTGGTGCAGCTGGCTTCCTCTTACTTGTCAGGTGTTTGAGATACTGAAGCCTCCAGGGTGGCATCGCACCTGCTCTGCCCTGCCTTCCCCTCCAGAAAGTTCAGCATCAACTTCCTCGGAAAACACAGGGAAGTCTCTCCTTGTCCCCCTCTTCCGTCTTTCTCCTCCCTGGGAATGATCAAGGGCAGGGCCCCCGCGGATGCGTCAGGTCAGTTCTGCCTCACGGAGTCTGGCAGACATGGGTGCCCACTGGGGAATCAACGACTTGAATATGGCTTTTGGAAGACAGTGGACCCTTGAACAACGTAGGTTTGAACTGCATGGATCCACTTATACCTGAATTGTTTTCCGTGGTAAATACGACAGCACTACACCATCTGTGGGGACGGAGGGCTGACCAAAGTTCTACGCGAATTTTCAACTGTGTGGACAGTGGGTGTCCCGAACGTCCGCATTGTTCGAGGGTCAGCTGTATTCTGAAATATAAAGGTCTAGAAATGTTAAGACTCTGGGAAATGTCTTTCAAAACCAAATATTGGGGGAAATCTTTTTTTTTTTTTTTTTTATGCGTTACGCGGGCCTCTCACTGTCGTGGCCTCTCCCGTTGCGGAGGACAGGCTCCGGACGCGCAGGCTCAGCGGCCATGGCTCACGGGCCCAGCCGCTCCGCGGCATGTGGGACCTTCCCAGACCGGGGCACGAACCCGTGTCCCCTGCATCGGCAGGCGGACTCTCAACCACTGCGCCACCAGGGAAGCCCGGGGGAAATCTTTGTAATAATTTACTTCTATCATTCTTTAGATATTTGAAGTATCATACCATGTGAATTTTTAAGAATGGATTGTTTTTAATCTGCATTTTTAGTGAATTATTCATCCCCGTTTATTTATTTATTTATTTGGCTGGGCTGGGTCTTAGCTGTGGCACACAGGATCTTCGTTGCAGCCTGCTGGGTCTTTAGTTGCGATATGCGAACTCTTACTTGCGGCATGTGGGATCTAGTTCCCCGACCAGGGATCGAACCCAGGACCCGTGCATTGGGAGCACAGAATCTTAGCCACTGGACCACCAGGGAAGTCCCCCCACCCCTTGTATTTAGAGCTATGAAAAGCTATCAAAATGATAGGGAAATAGATGTTTTCCTCTCTTTTAAAAAATTTGAAGAAATAACAAGTCATGTTGGGGGTGGATCTCCCTCTAGTTCATCGTCCCCCCAACCCCTGCTTCTCACACTTTAAGCTGCATTCACTCATCCTCCCTTGTTTCTTTTCATGGGATCTTCTCAACAATATGCAAACTACTTTTCACTGACAAAGCTTTTCTTCTATTTCCAGTGCACAGAGGCCAAAAAGCATTGCTGGTATTTTGAAGGACTCTATCCAACCTATTATATGTAAGTATTTGCACTTATCTGTTGGTTTGATTCTGTGGTCACATCTTTCTCTGGGAATTATTTCTTTCCTAGGTCACAGGACTGGTTATGGGATGGGGCATGCCCAGCCTCACGAGGCCTCCACCCCTGGTTTCACCTGCCTCCACCCCACAATGAGCAGGCGACCTCCCTAAGGATAATCTCCCTGCCCTGACCAGCTGCTCTGAGGACAGCTTGGAATTCTGGGTGCTCTGTTCTGTGAGGCATGTTAGCTTGTACATGATTGGTCACAAAGGGCAAAATGTCTGAACAAGGCCAGAGTTATGCTGGTTTATACAAATCTCCCTAGGCAAAGGGAGCAAAGGTAGTGGGAAAGAATTTTGAACTTGAGCAAGACAGGACAAAGTACTTAGCTCAGCTGCTGTGACTGTGAGAGAGAGAGAGAGAGAGAGAGAGAGACAACAGTGATCACAAGGGTCACCCAGCCGGGCCCCTCCTCCCCAGGCAGGTGCAGTCAGCCTTGTATGGTTCTTGGTTCAGGGCAGGTTATGCCTCTTCCTGTGCCCTCAGCACCTGCCAATATTACTCTTATTAAAGCATTGCCATATTTTCTCCCTATTGTTTTTCTGTATTTTTAATATCTGCTGTGTTAGCCACTAGCTCTGCCTAGGTGGCCAGATTAACTCTCTAGATTATTAATTATTATTTTTGATAGTGTTTTGAAGTTCTGTGAGTTTTGAGTGGAATAAGCCAAATTAATTTTCCCCAGAAACTCTTGTATTGAATTTTGTGAAACACGAGAAATTTCAGTAATGCATATAATTGTGTTATAGAAGAAACACTCTCTTTTCTAGTATATAGGGAGATTGGACAGGAAATACTACACAAAGAGGATTAGTTCTTAATTGGCCAAGATGTATGTTTTTCTTACCTGGCATTCTTGGGGAGTTTTTAATCTCAGAGAGACCAGTGTAGGTGGGGAAGGTTGCTGGGCTGTGAATTGGGACGAAGCACAGGGAAATGGGCAGTTTTCCAGCCTTGGCTTCATATCAACAAGCAGGAGTCCTTACTGCCCTACATGGTGGGAGTCCTGGCAGAAATCCTCTGCAACTGCAAAAAGACAAAATCCACTTGGAAGGTAAAGCAGCAGCAAAAGGGCTTCGGTTCTAATTACAGAGTTGTCAGGTTGAAGAAAAATGGTTGTGGGATAAAAGGAAGAGGAAAAACTTGGTTCTTAGTACAATGGGTTTTCCCTGGGAAGCTTTAGTTCTTGATTCAACTTCTTACGCAGGTGTGGCAGGTGTGAATCAACCGTGTCTTCCTTTGAGCTCTTTCTCCAGCTGTTTTGTAGATCAGCTGATGAACCATTTCCTGGTTTTTCAGAGGTTGGTAGTCAGAGGTCCTTGCTGTTCTTGTACTTACTTGCTCGTTTGTTCCTTTATACGTTTATTTATTCACTACATATTTTGAAAGTGTTTTTGCATTGACAGAAAATACAGAGACAAGCCCTGTTTTGTCACTCAGACCTGCTGGTTTGGATTCCTTTCACCTCTCTTCTCTGCTGATGGTGAGGGGAAGGGTCCTAAAAATTAAAAAGTAAAGTCACTCTGCCTTTAGAGTACTGAAGCTCAGTATAAAAGTAACAACAGGTGGCATTCATTGAGCACTTAATATAGGCTAGGCAGTTTTACGTCCCTTACATGAATTTATATCACTTAATCCCCTAGCCATTCCTCTCCTCTCTGTTCCCACTGCCTCCACCTGAGTCCATGCCTCTGTCGATGCTCATCTGAAGCACTCTATAAACTCCCCCCGCCCAGTGTTGCTGAGCTATAATTGGCGTATAACACTGTATAGGTTTAAGGTATATAACGTGATGATTTGATACACTTATATATTACAAAATGACTACCACAATAGCGTTAGCTAACACCTACATCACATCACATAATTACATTCTTCTGGTGATGAGAACATTAAACATGTACTCTTTTAGTAACTTTAAAGTATATAATAAAGTATTATTAACTATAATCACCATGCTGTACATTCGAGCCCCAGAACTACTTATTTATCTTCTAACTGGAAGTTTGTACTCCTTAACACGTCTCCTCATTCCACGCCCCCTGCCCCAGTCCCTGGTAACCACCATGCTACCCTCTTTTTCTTTTTAATACATTTATTTATTTATTTTTGGCTGCATTGGGTCTTCGTTGCTGCGCACGGGCTTTCTCTAGCTGTGGCGAGCAGGGGCTGCTCTTCATTGCGATGCACGGGCTTCTCCTTGCGGAGCACGGGCTCTAGGCGCACAGGCTTCAGTAGTTGTGGCACTCAGGCTCAGTAGTTGTAGTTCGCGGGCTCTAGAGCACAAGCTCAGTAGTTGTGGCGCACAGGCTTAGTTGTTCCGTGGCATGTGGGATCTTCCTGGACCAGGGCTTGAACCCGTGTCCCCTGCATTGGCAGGTGGATTTTTTTTTTGTGTGTGTGGTACGCGGGCTTCTCACTGTTGTGGCCTCTCCCGTTGCGGAGCACAGGCTCCGGATGCTCAGGCTCAGCGGCCATGGCTCACGGGCCCAGCCGCTCTGCGGCATGTGGGATCCTCCCGGACCGGGGCACGAACCCGTGTCCCCTGCATCGGCAGGCAGACTCCCAACCACTGCGCCACCAGGGAAGCCCGACAGGTGGATTCTTAACCACTGTGCCACCAGGGAAGTCCTACCCTCTTTTTCTAAGAGTTCTGTGTTTTAGATTCCACATGTAAGTGAGATCATAGCGATTTATCTTTCTCTGTCTTATTTCGCTTAGCATAATGCCCTCAAAGTCCATCTATGTTGTTGCAAATGGCAGGATTTCCCTCCTTCTCAGGACTGAATAAAATTCCATTGTGTATATATGTACCAGATCGTCTTTATCCATTCATCCATCGACAGACAGGTTGTTTCCATGTCTTGGCTATTGTGAATGATGCTACAATGAACCATAAGATTGCAGATACCTCTTTGAGATCTTGTTTCCACTTCCTTTGCATATACACCCAGAAGTAGAATTGGCAGCTCTATTTTTAATTTTTTGCTGTTCTCCGTAGTGGCTGTACCAATTTACATTCCTACCAGCAGTGCACAGGGTTCACATTTTTTCCACACCAACACTTATCTTGTATTTTTGATGATAGCCATTCTAACAGGTGTGAGGTGATACCTCTGTGTGGTTTTGGTTTGCATTTCCGTGATGATTGAGCACATTTTCATGTACCTGTTGGCTATCTCTGTGTCTTCTTTGGAAAATGATCTGTTCAGTTCCTCTGCCCATTTTTTAATTGGATTATTTGGTGTTTTTGCTGTTGAGTTATATGAGTTCCTTGTATGTTTTAGATATTAATCCCTTATCTGATATATGGTTTGCAAATATTTTCTTCCATTCAGTAGACTGCCTTTTCATTTTGTTGAGTGTTTCTTCTGCTGAACAGAAGTGTTTTAGTTTGATGTAGTCCCAGTCCCTTTTGTTTTTTGTTGTTTGTGCTTTTGGTGTCATGTCCAAAGTCATTGCCAAGACCAGTGTTGAGGAGTTTCAGTTTCTTCCCTACAGTTTCTTCTAGGAGTTTTAGATCCATTTCAAGTTAATTTTTGTGAGTGGTATAAGATAAGGGTTCAATTTCATTTTTCTGCATGTGTTTCTTCAGTTTTCCCAGAGCTATTTGTTAAAGAGACTATCTTTCCCCATTGGATGCTTTTGGCTCTTGTGTTAAATATTAGTTGACCTTTTATGGTAGGGTTTATTTCTGGGCTTTTTATTCTGTTCCATTGGTTAGTGTGTCTATATTCATGTCAGTACCAAACTGTTTTATTACTGTAGCTTTGTTGTATAATCTGAAGTCAGGGAGTGTGATACCTCCAGCTTAGTTCTTTTCAGGGTTGCTTTGGCTATTCAAGGTCTTTTGTGATTCCATACAAATTTTAGGATTGTTTTTTCTATTTCTGTAAAAATGCCATTGGAATTTTGATAGGAATTCCAGTGATGCTCTAGATGACTTTATAATGGATCTCCTTTCATTCTCTTCTCCCATCAAGTTCTCACTTCTTTCTAAATTACTGAAAATTTTGTGTCACTCTCCTACTTAAAAACATCAGGAACAAAGTTCAAATCCTTAGCCAACTGTAAACAGGCTTCCATGATACTTGGCTGGTTTTATCTTCTTTATTGTGAGTCCCATGAAGGCAAGGCCCACAGCTTTATTTAAAAATTTTTCTTATTTGTCTTTTTTTTTAATTGAAGTAAAGTTTATTTACAATGTTGTGTTAGTTTCAGGTGTACAGCAAAGTGACTCAGTTATTTATATATATATATATATATATAAAGAATATATATTCTTATCAGATTCTTTTCCATTATAGGTTATTACAAGGTATTGAATTTAGTTCCCTGTACAACAGTAGGTCCTTGCTGTTTATCTATTTTATCTAGTAGTTGTGCCTGTTAATCCCAAACTTCTAATTTATCCTTCCCCCCTTCCCCCTTTGGTAGCCATAAGTTTGTTCTCTATGTCTGTGAGTATATTTCTGTTTTGCATTAATGAACTTATGTAAGTTCATTTGTATCATTTTTTAGATTCCACATATAAGTGATGTCATGTGATATATGTCTTTCTCTGTCTGGTTTACTTCAGCTTAGTATGATAATCTCTAGGTCCACCCACGTTGCTGCAAATGGCATTATTTCATTCTTTTAAAAAAATTTTTGTTGAAGTATAGTTGATTTACAATGTTGTGTTAATTTCTGCTATACAGCAAAGTGATTCAGTTATACATATATATATTCCTTTTCATATTCTTTTCCATTATGGTTTATCACAAGATATTGAATGTAGTTCCCTGTGCTATATGGTAGGACCTTGTTGTTTACCTATCCTGTATATTATAGCATGTGCTAATCCCAAACTCCCAACCCTTCCCTCCCCCACCCCTCCCCTTGGCAACCACAAGTCTGTTCTCTATGTCTGTTTCTGTTTTGTAGATATGTTCATTTGTGTTGTGTTTTAGATTCCACACATAAATGATATATGGTATTTGTCTTTCTCTTTCTGACTTATTTTGCTTAGTATGATAATCTCTAGGTCCATTCATGTTGCTGCAAATGGCATTATTTCATTCTTTTTTATGGCTGAGTAATAATCCATTGTATATATGTACCACATCTTCCTTATCCATTCATCTGGTGAGAGACATTTAGGCTGCTTCCATGTCTTAGCTACTGTACATACTGCTGCATTGAACACTGGGGTGCATGTTTGAATTAGAGCTTTTGTCTTTTCCAGATATATGCCCAGGAGCGGAATTGCAGGATCATATGGTAGCTCTATTTTTAGATTTTTAAGGAACCTCCACACTGTTCTCCATAGTGGCTGCACCAGTTTACATTTCCACCAACAGTGGAGGAGGGTTCCCTTTTCTCCACAACCTCTCCAGCATTTATTGTTTGTACACTTTCTGATGATGGCCATCTTGACTGGTGTGAGCTGGCACTTCATTGTAGTTTTAATTTGCATTTCTCTAATAATTAGCAATATTGAGCTTCTTTTCATGTCCCTATTAGGGCCCACAACTTTTAAATGAACTCTCAATGCCTAGGACAGTGCCTGGCACACAGGGGACATCCCTGAATGTTAAGTGGATTTGAGTGGATGCTTTTCCATCCAGTCACCACCACTGGTCAGCATTGGCTCTGCTGGTTCCTCTCAGGCATTTCCTTGTTCTCTGCCGGGCAGGGTCCTAAGTTCCTCCTTCCTAGTTGGCTCTGATATAGCATCTTAGAGAGTTCTCACACAGTGTTGTGTGTCCATTGAGGGCTTCTGAGATTGGGCCTTGATGTGTGCATCTGTTTGGCCTCAGTGTGTGGCATAGTACATGGCACAGTGCATGGCACTCGATGCTTGTCTTCACGTTTGCAGTTTGTTTACTACCAGCTTGTTTTGCCCTGATTTCATTTCCCATATTCTGGAACCTTGTACTTAAATAGATTTTTAAGTTTTCTGGGGTCCAGAAGATCAGGGGTCAAATATTTGCTCTATTACTTTTTTACAAAACTGAGATGAAACTTACCACAAAAAAAGAAAATTACAGGCCAATATCACTGATGAACATAGGTGCAAAAATCCTTGACAAAATACAAGCATACTTAATCCAACAGTACATTAAAAGGATCATACACTGGGTTCAAGATGGTGGAGTAAAAGGACGTGCTCTCACTCCCTCTTGTAGCAACACCAGAATTACAACTAACTGTTGAACAGTCATGGACAGGAAGACACTGGAACTCAGCAAAAAGGATACCCCACATCCAAAGACAAAGGAGTAGCCACAATGAGACACCAGTAGGAGGGGCACAATCACAATAAAATCAAATCCCATAACTGCTGGGTGGGTGACTCACAAACTGGAGAACACTTATACCACAGAAGTCCACCCACTGGAGTGAAGGTTCTGAGCCCCACGTCAGGCTTCCCAACCTCGTGGCCTGGCAATGGGAGGAGGAATTCCTAGAGAATCAGACTTTGAAGGCTAGTGGGATTTGATTGCAAGATTTCGACAGGACTGGGGGAAACAGATACTCCACACTTGGAGGGCACACACAAAGTAGTGTGTGCCTCGGGACCCAGGGGAAGGAGCAGTGACCCCATAGGAGACTGGACCAGACCTACCTGCTAGTGTTGGAGGGTCTCCTGCAGAGGCGGGGTATGGCTGTGTGTCACCGTGAGGACAAGGACACTGGCAGCAGAAGTTCTGGGAAGTACTCCTTGGCGTGAGCCCTCCCAGATTCCACCATTAGCCCCACCAAAGAGCCCAGGTAAGCTCCAGTGTTGGGTTGCCTCAGGCCAAAAAACCAACAGGGAGGGAACTCAGCCCCACCCATCAGCAGACAAGTGGATTAAAGTTTTACTTAGCTCTGCCCACCAAAGCAACAGCCAGCTCTACCCACCACCAGTCCCTCCCATCAGGTAACTTGCGCAAGCCTCTTAGATAGCCTCATCCACCACAGGGCAGACAGCAGAAGCAAGAAGAACTACAATCCTGCAGCCTGTGGAACAAAAACCACATTCACAGAAAGATAGACAAGATGAAAAGTCAGAGGGCTATGTACCAGATGAAGGAACAAGATAAAACCCCAGAAAAACAATGAAATGAAGTGAGGATAGGCAACCTTCCAGAAAAAGAATTCAGAATAACGATAGTGAAGGTGATCCAGGACCTCGGAAAAAGAATGGAGGCAAAGATCGAGAAGATGGAAGAAATGTTTAACAAAGACCTAGAAGAATTAAAGAACAAACAAACAGAGATGAACAGCACAATAACTGAAATGAAAACTACACTAGAAGGAATTGCAGAATAACTGAGGCAGAAGAACAGATAAGTGACCTGGAAGACAGAATGGTGGAATTCACTGCTGCAGAGCAGAATAAAGAAAAAAGAATGAAAAGGAATAAAGACAGCCTAAGAGACCTCTGGGACAACATTAAACGCAACAGCATTCACATTATAGGGGTCCCAAAAGGAGAAGAGAGAGAGAGAAAGGACCCGAGAAAATATTTGAAGAGATTATAGTCGAAAACTTCCCTAACATGGGAAAGGAAACAGCCACCCAAGTCCAGGAAGTACAGAGTCCCATACAGGATGAACCCAGGGAGAAACACGCTGAGACACATAGTAATCAAATTGGCAAAAATTAAAGACAAAGAAAAATTATTGAAAGCAACAAGGGAAAAATGACAAATAACATACAAGGGAACTCCCATAAGGTTAACAGCTGATTACTCAGCAGAAACACTACAAGCCAGAAGGGAGTGGCATGATATACTTAAAGTGATGAAAGGGAAGAACCTACAACAAAGATTACTCTACCCAGCAAGGATCTCATTCAGATTCGATGGAGAAATCAAAAGCTTTACAGACAAGCAAAAGCTGAGAGAATTCAGCACCACCAAACCAGCTCTACAACAAATGCTAAAGGAACTTCTCTAAGTGGGAAACACAAGAGAAGAAAAGGACCTACAAAAACAAACCCACAACAATTAAGAAAATCGTAATAGGAACATACATATTGATAATTATTTTAAATGTGAATGGATTAAATGCTCCAACCAAAAGACACAGGCTTGCTGAATGGATACAAAAACAAGACCCATATATATGCTGTCTACAAGAGACCCACTTCAGAGCTAGGGACACATTCAGACTGAAAGTGAGGAGATGGAAAAAGATATTCCATGCAAATGGATATCAAAAGAAAGCTGGAGTAGCAATACTTATATCAGATAAAATAGACTTTAAAATAAAGAATGTTACAAGAGACAAGGAAGGACACTACATAATGATCAAGGGATCAATCCAAGAAGAAGATATAACAATTAGAAATATATATACACCCAACATAGGAGCACCTCAATATGTAAGGCAACTGCTAACAGCTCTAAAAGAGGAAATTGACAGTAACACAATAATAGTGGGGGACTTTAACACCTCACTTACACCAAAGGACAGATCATCCAAACAGAAAATTAATAAGGAAACACAAGCTTTAAATGACACAATAAACCAGACGGATTTAATTGTTAGTTATAGGACATTCCATCCAAAAACCGCAGATTACACTTTCTTCTCAAGTGCACATGGAACATTCTCCAGGATCACATCTTGGGTCACAAATCAAGCCTCAGTAAATTTAAGAAAATTGAAATCATATCAAGCATCTTTTGTGACCACAACGCTATGAGATTAGAAATCAGTTACAGGGAAAAAAACGTAAAAAGCACAAACACGTGGAGACTAAACAATACGTTACTAAATAACCAAGAGATCACTGAAGAAATCAAAGAGGAAATCAAAAAATACCTAGAGACAAATGACAATGAAAACACAACGATCCCAAACCTATGGGATGCAGCAAAAGCAGTTCTAAGAGGGAAGTTTGTAGCTATACAAGCCTACCTCAAGAAACAAGAAAAATCTCAAACAATCTAACATTACACCTATAGGAACTAGAGAAAGAAGAACAAACAAAACCCAAAGTGAGCAGAAGGAAAAAAATCATAAAGATCAGAGCAGAAATAAATGAATTAGAAACAAAGAAAACAATGGCAAAGATCAATAAAACTAAAAGCTGGTTCTTCGAGAAGATAAACAAAATTGATAAACCGTTAGCCAGACTCATCAAGAGGGAGAGGACTCAAATCAATAAAATTACAAATGAAAAAGGAGAAATCACAACTGACATTGCAGAAATACAAAGGATTATAAGAGATTACTACAAACAACTCTATGCCAATAAAATGTACAACCTGGAAGAAATGGACAAATTCTTAGAAAGGTATAACCTTCCAAGACTGAACCAGGAAGAAATAGAAAATATGAACAGACCAATCACAAGTAATGAAATTCAAACTGTGATTAAAAATCTTCCAACAAACTAAAGTCCAGGACCGTATGGCTTCACAGGTGAATTCTATCAAACATTTAGAGAAGAGCTAACACCCATCCTTCTCAAACTCTTCCAAAAAATTGCAGAGGAAGGAAAACTCCCAAACTCATTCTATGAGGCCATCACCACCCTAAAACCAAAACCAGACCAAGATACTACTAAAAAAGAAAATTACAGACCAATATCACTGATGGATATAGATGCAAAAATCCTCAACAAAATATTAGCAAACAAAATCCAACAACACATTAAAAGGATCATACACCATGATGAAGTGGGATTAATCCCGGGGATGCAAGGATTCTTCAATATATGCAAATCAATCAATGTGATACACCATATTAACAAATTGAAGAAGAAAAACCATATGATCATCTCAATAGATGCAGAAAAAGCGTTTGACAAAATTCAACACCCATTTATGATAAAAACTCTCCAGAAAGTGGGCATAGAGGGAACCTACCTCAACATAATAAAAGCCCTGTATGACAAACCCATAGCAAACATCATTCTCAATGGTGAAAAACTGAAGGCATTTCCTCTAAGATCAGGACAAGACAAGGATGTCCACTCTTGCCACTATTATTCAACATAGTTTTGGAAGTCCTAGTCACAGCAATCAGAGAAGAAAAAGAAATAAAAGGAATCCAAATAGGAAAAGAAGAAGTAAAACTGTCACTGTTTGCAGATGACATGATAATATACATAGAGAATCCTAAAGATGCCACCAGAAAATTACTAGAGCTAATCAATGAATTTGGTAAAGTTGCAGGATACAAAATTAATGCACAGAACTCTTTTGCATTCCTAAACACTAATGATGAAAAATCTAAAAGAGAAATTAAGGAAACACTCCCATTTACCATTGCAACAAAAAGAATAAAATACCTAGGAATAAACCTACCTAGGAAGACAAAAGACCTGTATGCAGAAAACTATAAGACACTGTTGAAAGAAATTAAAGATGATACCAACAGATGGAGAGATATTCCATGTTCTTGGATTGGAAGAATCAACATTGTTAAAATGACTCTACTACCCAAAGCAATCTACAGATTCAATGCAATCCCTATCAAATTACCAATGGCATTTTTTTTAATAGAACTAGAACAAAAAAAATCTTAAAATTTGTATGGAGACACAAAAGACCCCGAATAGCCAAATCAGTCTTGAGGGGAAAAAATGGAGTTGGAGGAATCAGACTCCCTGACTTCAGACTATACTACAAAGCTACAGCAATCAAGACAATATGGTACTGGCACAAAAACAGAAATATAGATCAATGGAACAGGATAGAAAGCCCAGAGATAAACCCACACACCTATGGTCAACTAATCTATACAAAGGAGGCAAGGATATTCAATGGAGAAAAGACAGTCTCTTCAATAAGTGGTGCTGGGAAAACTGGACAGCTACGTGTAAAAGAATGAAATTAGAATACTCCCTAACACCATCCACAAAAATAAACTCAAAATGGATTAGAGACCTAAATGTAAGACCAGACACTATGAAACTCTTAGAGGAAAACATAGGAAGAACACTCTTTGACATAAATCATAGCAGGATCTTTTTTGATCCACCTCCTAGAGTAATGGAAATAAAAACAAAAATAAACAAATGGAACCTAATGAAACTTCAAAGCTTTTGCACAGCAAAGGAAACCATAAACAAGATGAAAAGACAACCCTCAGAATGGGAGAAAATATTTACAAATGAAGCAACTGACAAAGGATTAATCTCCAAAATATACAGGCAGCACATACAGCTCAATATCAAAAAAACAAAGAACCCAATCCAAAAATAGGCAGAAGATCTAAACAGACCTTTCTCCAAAGAGTACACACAGATGGCCAAGAAGCACATGAAAAGCTGCTCAACATCACTAATTATTAGAGAAATGCAAATCAAAACTACAATGAAGTATCACCTCACACCGGTTAGAATGGGCATCATCAGAAAATCTACAAACAACAAATGCTAGAGAGGGTGTGGAGAAAAGGGAACCCTCCTACACTGTTGCTGATAATGTAAATTGGTGCAGCCACTGTGGAGAACAGTATGGAGGTTCTTTAAAAACTAAAAATAAAACTACAACATTATCCTGCAATCCTACGTCTGGGCATATACCCAGAAAAGATGACAACTCTTATTTAAAAGATACATGCACCGCAATGTTCATTGCAGCGTTACTTACAATAGCTAAGACATGGAACCAACCTAAATGACCATCAACGGAAGAATGGATAAAGGAGATGTGGTATATATATATATATATATATATACACGCCACATATATAATGCAATATTACTCAGCCATAAAAAAGAATGAAATTATGCCATTTGTGGCAACATGGATGGACCTGGAGATTATCATACTAAGTGAAGTAAGCCAGACAGAGAAAGACAGCTATCATGTGATTATCACTTATATGTGGAATATAAAAAAAAGATACACATGAACTTATATACAAAACAGAAATAGACCCACAGACTTAGAAAACAAACTTATGGTTACCAAAGGGGGAAGGTAGGGGGAGGGATAAGTTAGGAGTTTGGGATTAACATACACACACTGCTATATATAAACTAGATAAACAACAGGGACCTACTTTATAGCACAGGCAACTCTACTCAATACTTTACAATAACCTATAAGGAAAAGAATCTGAAAAAGAATATATATATATTTATATATGTGTATATATATATGTGTGTGTGTGTATATATATATATATAGATATATATATATATATATACACACACATATATGCATAACAATTACTTTGCTGTCCACCTGAAACACAACATTGTAAATCAACTATACTTCAATTAAAAAAAAAGTACAGGTGAAATTTACATCACAGAATTAACCATTTTGAAGTGAACAGCGCGGTGGCATACAGTATAGTCATAGTGTTGTGAGGTCACTACCTTTGTCCAGTTCCGGACGTTTCCATCACTGCTCCATCATTTCCTAGCCCCTTGACCTTCCTCAGTTAGCTTCTTCGTGAACTGTGAACATGAGTGTTGACCTTCTGGGTTGTAGTTCAGGGCCTGTGCATGGCCAGCACGGAAATCATACGCAGATGTATACACACCCAAGCGTAGCCTGCATCTGTGCTGTGTATGCACACAAGGTTGGTTCTTACACAAACCGACCTTGCCACTTGCCTCCACCCTTGAGGCGTGTTGGTGTCCTGACACACCCACGGGCTCAGTGTGCTGCTGGCAGAAGAGCTGCTTTTTACCGTCCGCTCCATTTAGCATGTGAAAACTCATCTCCCTGCTTTCCATCAAGCTGGGGCAATGGAGTGCTTATATCCAAGGGGAGTCAGGAGCAGTGACTTAGATGTATTCTACTCTGTCCCAGCTTTCGTTGCTCAAGGATCGATTTGCTGCAGGCTAGATACCAGCCGCAGACCGATCACAACCTAGGCTAGAAGCACTTGCGCCTGTGTGTCGTTCCCGGAAGCCAACCCCATCGTGGTTTCTGTGGACGTGGCACAGATGGTGGTGCAGGTAAAGGAGACTCGCTTACAGCCCAAGCTTGCCCTTGCTGGGGGCCCGGGCATCAAGGTCCAGCACTGTGGTTTGCATGGCACACCAGACCTGCCTCTGGACACACGTCCGGTGCCATGTGCTTACTGCTCGAGGAGCCGGATGCTACACCTCCCTCATTCAATCCCCCAATGCCTGTTGAGTGTCTGCCACATGCCGGCTGTTGGGGTCCGGTGGTGCAGGTCAGGGGTGGTGCTGTGCCCCAGGGAGCTGGGACACAATAATGTGTGACCGACCAGTTAATATTTTGAAGCACCTTTAACATTAAATTGAAAAATCATGAGTTATGACAGATCTCATTTAACAAATATATTCCTGGTATATTCTACCTTCCATTTCTTCTGGGCAAAGTGCTTTGTGTAAGATTCTCCTAGATAGATAATTCCTGAAAGATATGTTGACTCAAGATGGTATTTTTATTCTGTTTGAGGGTTTCCCCCTGTGGAAAAACATGTTACAAACAACACCTCTGTTTTGTGCTTATAACTTACCATGGAGCACACTGGGGAGAGAACGTGCAGGTCACACACTTGTTTTACAGATTTTACTCTTGCTTTTGAAATCTAATTTCATTTGACTCACCAAAAGTCCCAGAAGTAGACACTCCTTCTGCTTCCTTTGTCTGTCTTCATGTTCCTGAATTTCATTCTAGCATTGTAGTCATCAAGCTACTAGAGGCTAATTTTTTAAAAAGATAATTAGGTTTCCACTGTAGCTACCTGGACGTGTAAAATGACTCTCCCCTGATTGGTTTGTTGATCCAAACTGTATCTCTGTCTGCCCTCTCCCTTCATCAAGGTTTTTGATTTCTTTAATTTGTTCATTTATGGAATATGTATATGTACAAGCAAAATGTATTTTCATTTTTGAAGAAAAAGTCCCTTTGGAATCTGAACAGAGAAGCAACACATATTTCAACCCTCTTTCCTATGATTTTTTTCTTTCCATCTGTCCTTCACTACCTTTCTTTCCTATCTACAGGCTGAGCTTTCAAAAGCTTTTTTTTTTTTTTTTTTTTTTTGCGGTACACGGGCCTCTCACTGTTGTGGCCTCTCCCGTTGCGGAGCACAGTCTCCAGACATGCAGGCTCAGTGGCCATGGCTCACGGGCCCAGCTGCTCTGCGGCATGTGGGATCCTCCCAGACCGGGGCACGAACCCGTATACCCTGCATCGGCAGGCGGACTCTCAACCACTGCGCCACCAAGGAAGCCCTCAAAAGCTTTTAATTAAAATGTACCTTTTTTTGTTTTTTGGCTGTGTTGGGTCTTCATTGCTGTGCACGGGCTTTCTCTAGTTGCGGCGAGTGGGGGCTACTCTTCCTTGTGGTGCGTGGGCTTCTCATTGCAGTGGCTTCTCTTGTTGCAGAGCACAGGCTCTAGGCGTGCAGGCTTCAGTAGTTGCAGCATGGGGGCTTAGTAATTTTGGCTTACGGGCTCAGTAGTTGTGGTTCGCGGGCTGTAGAGTGCAGGCTTCAGTAGTTGTGGCTCGTGGGCTCAGTAGTTGTGGCTCATGGGTTCTAGAGTGCAGGCTTCGGTAGCTGTGGCTTGCAGGCTGTAGAGTGCAGGCTTCAGTAGTTGTGGCTCGTGGACTCAGTAGTTGCGGCTTGTGGGCTCAGTAGTTGCGGCTCATGGGCTCTAGAGCACAGGCTCAGTAATTGTGGCGCACAGGCTTAGTTGTTCCGCAGCATGTGGGATCTTCCCGGACCAGGGCTCAAACCCGTGTCCCCTGCATTGGCAGGCAGATTCCCTGCACCACCAGGGAAGTCCTAAAATGTACGTTTTTTGTGCTTTCGTTCTGGGCTTACTGGATACGTCCTCTTAGCAACGGTGTGATTTAAAAATAGCAGGGGGGTCACGTGGCCTCACCAGTCCCGTCCCTTTGCTTTCATTCTCGACTTGAGTTGTTCTTGGGCCAAGGACTTGCTCATTCAGCCCCTCTGTCTGCTGCAGGGGCGGGCGAGGTGAGCAGATGGGGACGGGCCTGCTGAGGAGTCCTTGCCGCTGGCCGTGCAGGGCTACACACGTCTGTAGGGCCTGGCTTCCTTCCTGTGTGTTCAGAGTCCAGAGGGCACTGCAGACCAAGGTGGCAGTTGTCAGGGAAGAGTCCCAGTGCAGTGTCACATCCTGGAGCACTTCTATGCCCTGGTGGCTGGCGGGAGCGCCTGTCCTGCTGGGAGCTGCACCCAGGGCTCCGCTCCTGCATGTGCAGGAGGGCAGGCACGGGGCACGGGGCTGGCTGTGCTTCAGCTGCTCTCGCCAGCAGACCCCTTGGCCTCTACGCCTTGGTTCTTGGGGTCCCGTGGCTGTGGTCATGGTCACTACCACATTCAGTTTCTGAGAGGGTAGATACTGCCCTGTGCGTCCCTAGCGTCTATAATCATCACTGATCTCTGCAGTTTCCTGGTGGCTTGGAGAGGGTCAGTGGGTCTGTGTCCAGAGGTGACCAGATGGGACCCCTGACTTTAGATATGGGCACTGCTGCCCCAGAGAGAGGCAGGAGGGCTGGGCGAACCCGTCTCACTGTGGGGTACGCTCCTGGTGATTCTGGGAGGGCCCTTCCGCTTGTCTCCAGTGTCCAGAGGGGCCCTGGTGGACCACCACGGCCACAGTCAACCCCCTTGTGGGCAGAGGGGGCCTCTCAGACCAGGAGCGGTGTCTCTCTGTCGATGAGAAATGTCACACTTTCTGCTGAGATCTGTAGCCCCGAGGCTCGCTTGCCCACAGCCGCCGTCCACGGAAGGATGTGAGTGTCCAAGGGCAGAGGTGGGAGGCAGAACCAGGTGGAAGGCGGAGGCTGCTGAGTCTGTGTCGGCCGCTTGGACTCGTGTGAGTCTCCAAGTATGGGGCCCAGGGACCTCAGGGCCTTCTCCGAAGTTCACGGTGGTGGAAGGACGTCAGTGCCCTGGCACACCCGCCAGCACTCACTGGGAGCCACCCATGCTTCCGTGTCTCCCTCAGACCAAGACAGAGCAGAGCGTGTCCCTGAGTTTTCCCAGACTGTAGCTGAGGTGGAGCCCTCCACGGCGGCGAGGAAATTGTCCAGGAATTAATCGTAATACAAAGACTAAGAGTAATAACAGCTGACATTCATTGAGTGCTTACGGCACGCAGTGGACTTTTCTGAGCACGCTACGTGTATACTCTTCCGAGAGCTTTTGAGGGTGGCCCTTCTCTCCTCCCCTCCCTTCTTTTCCCTCCGTTTCAGCTGAGGGACCTGTGTCCTTCTCGTCCTTTGGTACCACGCTCCATCCTCGGACTTACTGTTGCTGAAATAAAACATCCATTGTTTCCTCCCTAGACTGGGGGTTCGTTGAGGGCACGAGTTCTATCTTCCGTGCTGACACACTGTCAGGCACATGGAAAGCACTCGGTACTCATTTAGTAACTCACACGTGGTGGCCTGGAGCAGGGTTGGGGAAGGAAAGAGTGACTCACTGCCATTCTTCAGTGATGGAAATTGTTTTAGGGACCTAATGTCAAGAGACCTCTAGCCCTGCTCTGCCATTAGGTTGCTCTGTGATCTCGATCAAATCTCCTAACCTTTCTGGGCCCCAACTTCCTGGGCTATATAATCTCCAAGGTCTTCTACTGCTTAATTCTATGACACCCTCTGGCTGGCTGTGCGGAATAACTTAGAGCATAGAGAACAAACAGTGAACGACCAAGCAGGCTTGTGTGTTGTAGCAGAGACAAGGGTACAGATAAGAGATGGATTTTAGCGCATTAAGGGTCCAACCTTGCTTGCCAAGTACAAAGCAATCACCTAACATTTCCTTTCTAAGCAGTGAGTCATCTTTCTTCTGCAGGTCTTAGTATTGACACAACAGTGGGGAGGAGATGTTAATCACACAGTCAGATGGTGGAATGGATCTGGGAGCCTGTGACCACTCCCTGCTCCAGACTGTGAGGTTCCTGAGACGTCTTACTAGGTGCTGAACTGGGCCTTCGTGGCAGTCAGGTACATGGATGCTTACTTAAACCATGACTGTTTTCATTTGATTTTAAACAAGCCAGAGAAAGCTGGTGATTTAGATGTGCCTGTTTCCTGTTCTTTATGAATAGAATTGGATCTGGTAATTCCTTCCAGAAAATTGAGGGTAAGTTAGAAATGGCTTGGGTCTTCTTAACTAGACACCAGTGATTTAAAAACAAGATGAACCAGTGGCGCTCTGTAGAGCTGGCCAGTGGGAAGGGACCCAAAGTGGGTCCTTGATTTACCTATATTCTCCTGGAATACTAAGGAAACCTTAAGACCCTCCCTACCTAGTTTTACAAATGAGGTAATTGACCGCAGGAGATTCTAAGCACCCACCTGGGCCCACAGTGTCTTCAGGGGTCTTATTGTCTGACTGGGTCACACCTCTGGCCGCCACGTGGATGGAACAGAGCTGCAGGGCATTTGGGTCCTGGGTGTTGTGTTTGCACACTTATTCTAGTTTCTGGTTCAGCTCTAAGTACCACTGAAGGAGAGAATGTGGGGACGCTTGTCTTAATCATCTCCACTGAGACTTGAGGGAATCCCCAACTGCCCAGCTCAAGGGAGAGAGTGAAAGGGAACAGATGGTTGGAAAGCACTTTGGTCAGACATATAAAAGGAAGATAGGATGCATGAAACAGTGAGGACACACATCAGGGTCATGCACTGATGACCCTGGTGTGTGCTTTGTCGAGTACCTGTTACGTGCACACCACCGCTACGGGGGAGGGAGTGAGTGTGTACCAACCCTGGGAGTAGAGACACAGAGGCAGGCCTCAGGCCCACCTGCAGCTCTAGGAAGGGCCGTTCCTTCCAGCACTGCCCTCCCCTGGCTATCGATTTCGACCAGGCCATTCTCAGGCCCTGTGCCCAAGTTTCCCATTGCAGTGTTGAAGCTTCTTTCAAAGTACTCCCATTACCCTGGTTTATCGTGTCTTTCTTTCTGGGTTCATTTCTCGGCTGTGAATAATTAATGGTGTGAATGGGTGAAGTGTTTGCAGGTGTCAGATCAAGATCCCAGATTCAGGCTTTGCAGAGCCCGCACCCAGCTAGGAGGTTGGTGCCAAGGTCAGTTCAGGGGCCCTGCGACACAAGGTCGCCCCGAGCCGTAGCAGGCTGTGTTGTGACCTGGGCCCGGTGCCCTGCGCCCTCTGTGCCCAGCTCCCCAGCAGCTTGGGGAGCCTGAGGTGTGTGCAGGGTGGGGCAGGGGAGGGGAGGCTTCAGCTGATGAAGCAGCTGAGCACAGCCTTTGGAAGCAGCCTGGGGAGGGGGAGGTGTCTGGTCTGGGGACAGATACTCTAAAGAAGAATTTTTCTCCTCCCTCACTCCTTGTGTCGGGCTTCTCACTGAAGACTGCTGGTGTAAGTTGGGGGCATTTTCGTGTCCTTAGAACAGGGAGAAAAGTTTCACCGTCATCCCCCTTTCGGGTCGCTAGACTCCTGTTGTGGTCTGAATATTTGTGTCCCCCCAAAATTCACATGTGGAGTCCTAACCCCCAAAGGTGATAGTATTAGGAAGTAAGGACTTTGGGAGGAGCTGAGGTCCTGAGGGTGGAGCCTTTGTAAATGGGATTCGTGCTCTTGTAAAAGAGCCTCCAGAGGGCTCCCTTGCGCCATCCACCACGTGAGGACACAGACTGTGAACCAGAAGGGGGCCCTCACCAAAACACGACCGTGAGCTTGATCTTGGACCTCCCAGCCCCCAGAACTGTGAGAAGTAAATTTATGTTGTTTGTAAGCCGGTGGTATTTTGTTACAGCAGCCGGAACAGACTAAGACAGCCTCTAAAATGTCATGTTTCTCTATATATTCTGTAACTGGATTTTTTCCCCTTAACTATAGATTATAAATCTGCTTCTAAATCAGTATACACAGCCACCTCATTGCTTTTCTTAATGACAGAGTGTTCCCTGGGGAGTTACCATAGTTCATTTACACATTCCGTTATAATCATTGTACATTCAGGTAGTGCCACTTTTGTTTTTACCACTGAAGGTCTGCATATCCTTACCTGTTGTTCCAGAATTTGAGACAGTGATCATAAACAAATTTTTTAATAATTGGCAGCAGGAATGGATTTGGACAACACGAGGCTTTTAAAATTCTTTTTAGAATTCCATTTAGTAGGATGTGCTAAAACACATATTAACGTTTGTGTTTGAGGCATATTAACGTTTTCAGGAGTTTATCTGAGGAGACATCAATTCACATTGGGCAGTGACGAGCATTCCACCGCCAGAAGCCAGGGGCGAGGTGTTTATAGAGAATCAAACGAGGAAGTGATTTGATTGGCTACAGTTTAAGAGATTGCCTAGTCTGGGAAAGTCCTGTTGGCTGTTGGTCATTGGTTTCCTTCCCAATGTGAGGCATTCACACTCCACTCTGCCTTAGGTTTCAGTTTGCTTCCAAAGGCAACGCACCTGTCAGAGCCCCCTCAGGCTAACGGCCTTCTTGTTTGAGAACTTTAACAGATGTTTTGTGTATTTCAGTGCAGATTTCTGCTGGTAATGTTATATAGCACGTGGTTACATATCTTATACTTCACGAGTCCAGACAGTTCTCAGTCTCCACATATCTGGTCCCCGGAGCTTGGAGAAAGGATTCTGATACGTCCCCGTACTCGCTAAACATCTTCCTACACGTACTAGAACTCATTTTGTTGTGAGATGGATTTGCAGAAATAGAATTGCTGAAGCAAAGGTTATGCTTGTCTCGTATTTTAATAAATGCTGTTAGTTTCCCAAACGTTGTCATGATGTAATCGGCCATCAGGGTGTGAGAGCGGCTGCTTTCTACCGTCCTCAGCACCACCGCGTGTAACACCGTAATCAGAGGACGCTTTGTTCTCTGGGTTCTTGTTAGTTATGTGTTGTCTCATCCTAGGGAGTCTCTTCCTGCTACGACATCACTTCCGCTGAAGGCAAACACATATGATGTGCCGGGAACCACGGTAGGCACCTGGGCTATACGTAGAGGAATGAGATAGGATTGCTCTTGAGCTCATGGTCTGGTGGCGGATCTATAGATGCCTTTAACGGTGAACAAATATTGTACATGGTCAGAGCTGGAGACCCAGCAAAGGGAGGATCCTGGCCTGGCGGGGAGGACGAGGGGATGGTGCTGAGAAAGACCTCACAGAGCTGACCTTTGACGGCTGACGAGCAGTTTCAGAGGCTCTAGTGAGAGTGAATTTGGGGCAGCACAAGGCTGGAGTGTAGGCTGCCCTGCCTGCGGCAGGGGCTGAGATGAATAAGGACGGGGAGGGGCCTTGAATGTCCTTCTGAGCAGCTGAGACTTCCTTCTGCACAAAGCAAGGCGACAGCACCAGCTTGGCCTCTCAGAAGGCTGCTGGCACAGCACTGGGCTGGGAGGTGGAGACTGGAGCTAAGGAGGTTGCTGTGTAGTAAGGGCACAGTGTGGAGGGTCTCTTTCAGTGAAGATGGGCTGAGAGACCAGTCGGTGGGCTCCAGTGTCTCTCAGAAGCATCAGTGTGGGGCTGAAGAGTGGTCTCTGCTTGGCAGACAGTGAGAGAGGGTGCAGAGAACGGGTTCAGCGAGGGGTTTCGCAGAAGGGGGAGAGGGGGGCGGTGAGTTGAAGTTCTCGCAGAGCATCCAGGCAGTGGGGCTTTGCTTCTGCAGCTCAGGAGGGTCCACGGACAGAATGTAGATTTGAGAGTTCTGAGCAGGTAAGGAAAGTTAAACCAACTCAAGTAAAAGTCAAGCTGAGAAAGTCAGCCGGGTGTCAGCCTGAATCCAGGTTTCTAGATTTTTGAGCTAACGGGGACTGGAATCTGTCTGCTTTCCAGAGCTCATGGCCACACTCATCATGCCATTTATGTTTGCCTTACTTGTGTTATTTCACTGAAATGAAACCTAGTGTCAGGTTTCAATTCTATAAGACCACAGGAGGACTTCTGTTTTTCATGTTCAGTATTACCTCACTGACCAGCGTTTATTTTTTAACCTAAGGCTTAATCAACCCAAGCTATAGAAGGATAAGTTTCTTGTTTTCCAGGTTAGAGTTGAATAGAACTGATATTAAATGATTGTCAATTTACTGAAAGGTGGAAGAGGAGAAACCCTTACCCCAGAAACACAAGGGCAGAGTTTCAAAATCTGGAGCCAGCCAAGGTCAGCAGTCATGGGAAAGCGTCTAGGCCATCTTTCCTCGTCCGCTCACTCAGCTCCGGGGGCAGCTGGACTTGGAGGCAGCAGCTTTTCAAGGGTTAAAATGGCAAGGAAATGAGCACTTTCTAACCCATTTGGTCTTTTAATTTTAGGGCTTATAATAACCACTTATAATACTTTCTCCGTGGAAGAAGTAGAGTGGAATTTCCCTATGTAAATCCCATAAGTACAAACAATTTAGGTTTATTCCAGTTTGAGATGTTTTCTGGTAAAAGATGTGTCTCTGGAGGAATGACTCCCAGGGCACCTGTCCTCCCAACCCCCAAAGGCTCAAGGTCAGTTCTCATTAGAGCCACTGTGGTCCCCTCTTTAGAGCCCATAGATGTGTGACTTTGCCATGAAGTGTTAAAAGGTCATCAAACTCTAACTATCTGTTTCCACAGACGGGCACATCCCCGCCTGTCAGGGAAATCAAGTCAGACTGGAAGGAAAATATTCTGACATAAGAATTGTCAGCTGAGATTGACAGAAAGAACCGTCAATTCATCCTCAGATCTGTGAAGTTTTTGACTTGACAGCCAGACACGTATAAGGTCTAAAACCTGTGATTGGAGAGATGAAAGTTCTTTTTTTTTTAAATTTTATTTATTTAATATATTTATTTTTGGCTGCGTTGGGTCTTTGTGGCTGCATGCCGGCTTTCTCTAGTTGCGGTGAGTGGGAGCTATTCTTCGTTGTGGTGCGTGGGCTTCTCATTGCAGTGGCTTCTCTTGTTGTGGAGCACGGGCTCTAGGCGCATGGGCTTCAGTAGTTGCGGCACGTGGGCTCAGTAGTTGTGGCTCACGGGCTCTAGAGCGCAGGCTCGGTAGTTGTGGCGTATGGGCTTAGTTGCTCCATGGCATGTGGGATCTTCCTGGGCCAGGGCTCGAACCCGTGTCCCCTGCACTGGCAGGCGGATTCTTAACCACTGCACCACCAGGGAAGCCCGAAAGTTCTTTTGAAATGACTTTTTCTCACAGATATTCAATATTGAAACTTATGAGAATATGTCTATTACCTCTTGTGTGATGATGGTGTCACGGGTTTGTGTGTGTCCAAACTCGACATACTGTACCTATTAAATACGTACAGTTCTTTGTATATCGATTATACATCAGTAGAACTGTTTTTTAAAAAAAACGATCAGGAAAGCCAAAACAGCGTCTCCTCCCCTGCTATGTTCCTGCCGGGTGCCCCGAGAGGAAACACCGACAGGCGGGTGGTTCTCCGTCCCGGCTGTGTCCTAGACTCACCTGAGGAGCGATTACCAACCCACAGGCAGAGGCGTGTCTTAAAGCTGCCCAGTAATTGGGGTGTGAGCCAGGGTCGAGAACCACTGCTTTCCAGAGTGCTCGTCACAGAGTGACCACCTGAAGCTGCAGAGGTTCCTCCCGGGCTGCCTCCTTTCCTGTTATACGCCCACAGGTGGAGGGTTCTGCTACTTCGTTCAAACGGAGAACTTTCCCATGGCAGGTTTGGGCCCTTAAGAAAAGGCTGGAGAGATGGTCTGCCATGTTAGGCCGTAATAAGGCTAAAAATAAATAAATATTGAAACATTAAATAATATTTTAAAAGCTTGTTATAGGAAGGTAGAATTGGTGGTGAGTAGTATATTTTAGGACGATAGACTCAATATTGGGAAAGAGGTGGCTGTGGCACATTGATATCCATCTGAACGGGAAGAGTGCTTCGGGGAATTAGTGGGAAACCCGAAATGTCATGAAGATCACAGAGACCTAGTTTAAGGAGGGAAGAGGCGGGAATTCCCAGGATGTCAGTACGCTAAGGAAGCAAGCAGCCTACTGGGGTGAGATTTTAACAGCGCACGTGCGAAAGATGAAAAGCGGGCTCATCACCCAGCGCAGAGTGGTAGGGAACCTCCGTGAAGGCTTCGGGAGAATCATCTAAAAGAGATTAGTAAAGGGGCCTTTTGTGATCATTTGGAACTAATTTGGGTTTGCCTGTTAATGTCCTGTGAGGTTGGGCTCATGTTTTCGATGGGACCGTGAGACGGGGAGATCTGTGGCTTGACAGTGTGCCCGAGGTGCATGAAGACATTTAATAGCAACTCACTCCGTATTTCAGCTGATAAGATAGAAAGTCTGGTCTAAACAGACAGGCCAGTTAGGTAGATTTGTGGCTAGTGTAATAGCCGTACCTATAAAAGTACAATTAGTAAAATACCACCATGGAAGGAAGGTCTTTGACCATTGGCTTCATCATCACTATTTTATAATTGATTTGAATGAAAATATGGAAGGCATGCTGTAGCAGTCACATTCTCAGGTTGTAGAGAGAGGGGTATCGCATCCAGCTCTTTCTTTTTCAAAGTTTTTAAAAATTTTTATTTATTTTGTGTATTTATTTTCGGCTGCATTGGGTCTTCGTTGCTGTGCACGGGCTCTCTCTAGTTGTGGCGAGCGGGGGCTGCTCTTCGTTGCGGTGCGTGGCTTCTCTTGTGGCGGAGCACGGGCTCCAGGTGCGCGGGCTCTAGAGCGCAGGTTCAGTAGTTGTGGCGCGTGGGCTTAGTTGCTCCGCGGCATGTGGGATCTTCCTGGACCAGGGCTCGAACCTGTGTCCCCTGAATTGGCAGACAGATTCGTAACCACTGCGCCACCAGAGAAGCCCTCCATCTCTTTTCTTTTTCTTTACCTTTCCTTTCCTTCTTTCTCCCTCTCCCTCCCTCCTTTCCTTCCTTCCTCATTTTTTTTTTTTTTTTTTGCGGTATGCGGGCCTCTCACTGTTGTGGTCTCTCCCGCTGCGGAGCACAGGCTCCGGACGCGCAGGCTCAGCGGCCATGGCTCACGGGCCCAGCCGCTCCGCGGCATGTGGGATCTTCCTGGACCAGGGCACGAACCCGCGTCCCCTGCATCGGCAGGCGGACTCTCAACCACTGTGCCACCAGGGAAGCCCCTTCCTTCCTCTTTTAAAATTAATATATAATTCAAATACCATAAGATTCACTTCTGCTTTCTTTATATCCAGGCAGTGAACTGATCTGTCCGAGACAGCTGATCAGAGGGCACCTGGTGGTGTTTGGGCCACGTGCCTGGGTGCATGTCCCCCCTCTCCTGCTGCAGGGCCCTCCCTTTCTGCCTACACTGCTGGCTGTCTCCTCTCTGACTTGCCATGCAGCTAGGCCAGGACTCTCTATGTGGAGTGACCTCTCATTCTCTTCCGTTGATTTGCTTACTCCAGGCAGCCTGTCAGACTTTGGGAAGATCTCGGATTCCGGATTATGGTTCAGGATGTGAAAAGATTCCACTTTCTGTTCAGGCCCAAGCCTCGTTCTGCACCTGACCTTACCGTGGGGCTGTCTGTGGACATTGCCGTGCTAAGTCATCGCCATGTGATCATTGCAGAGAGGAGGAGTAGAATTGGCTGGATGTGTTCGGCACTCCTGGGTCCCAACAAAGCTTGATTCTTCATTTAAGTGACAGAAAGCTAGGAGTGCCTTGAGTGACAGAATGAGGATCCCATTCTGACTGGCTAAAATAATGAGCCAGATTGCACACGTTTAAATGTTACAATGGATAACTGTAAGATCCTCTGTTTAGATCCCTAAGCCCTGTACCAGTCCAGGATGGGAAGATAGAACTTACTGGCTCAGAAAAGCTTGGAAGTTTAGTTGACAGAAAGTTCCTTCTGACTCAGCTGTGTTATGGTTGCTAAAAATGTTAGTACTGTCTAAGGCTGCAGTCGTGAGAGTGAATGGGCATTTTTCCTGAGCATGGGGAACCAAGATTTTACCCGAACTGGGCATGCTTTCCTGGAGGAGAGAAGGTTCCAGAAACATGAGAACCACTTCTGATGTTGAAGGACTGGCTCTTGCTGGAACGGCCATGGGAGGTGTGGGCAGCCTCTGGTGGGGTGGTCAAGAGGGAAGGTGAGTCAAGGATGTGCTGGGGGTGAGTTCCTCCCTACAAGGCAGGAGGGACAGAGCTCTTCAGGCTCTCAGGGGACACCTGCCAAGGGTGTCGTATGGCTGAGGGACTGGCCAACCTCGGCGCTGCCCCTGAATTTCACTTCCCTTTTGGAATTTTCTCTGACCTTGTGGGGCTGTGTTTAGTTTTTTCAAGGAGCCCAGTTTCTCACAGATTAATTGGAAATCTCTGATAACCTTGAATATACTTCCTGATTCTAACTCAGGA
Organism: Phocoena phocoena; assembly: GCF_963924675.1. Taxonomy (NCBI): domain Eukaryota; kingdom Metazoa; phylum Chordata; class Mammalia; order Artiodactyla; family Phocoenidae; genus Phocoena; species Phocoena phocoena. The sequence goes on along the minus strand of NC_089227.1, from coordinate 6,813,434 downwards.
AGCCTTCTTTAAGCACCTGCCTTGGAAAAGGCAGATGACAATAAAAGCAGCGTAAGAAGCAGGTCCAGGTATCAAGATCCATACGGTATATAATTGAGGAGACCAGACCAACCATCAAGCTAAGAAACTGGGGATTGGACAGGAAAAAAAAACTGTCCTGGCTGATACATAGAAGGGAGAGCATGGTCCGCTGAGACTTAACCCAGAAGGTGCAGGAAGGATTGGCCTCGTGCATGAGATGGGGTTGATGGGAATTTACTTAGAACCCTGAAGTTTTCTGTTTCAGCCATGTCCCGTTCTTTAACACCAAAAAAAAAAAAAAAAAATCCATCCCCCATAAACTCCATCTCTAGGCTTCCACCCTGAAGACTCGACTCATAGTTTAGTTGCTCTACTAGATGCTGAGTTGATTTTCCATGAATCGGTTGAAATGTAAGTGACCATTTTACGCCACATGAAAAACCCTACTTAGCAACAGTTGGCCATTTTTTTTAAGAGAGTTTGTAACTTTATTAACATTGGACACTCCCTGACTTGATGCGCTGTCTTTATTCCTGAGACTTCTGTGACTCGAAGGCTAAGAATGGATGTGTGTGGTGGGCAGACCGCTCCCCTCCTGGGCAGTGCCGAGACGGCATGTGCTTACTTCTTAGGCTCCGCAAACTGCCAAAGGGGCCATCCTGTTATATTTGCATTTAATCTCTAACTTGTGGCAGATATACTTCTAGACACAAGCATCGTCAGAACCACATCACCTTTCATATCCTGGGGGGGAAAGGCTACACACCCTGATTTTACCTGTGTGATGTACCCAATTACAAATTCACACCTGCTCGGAGTGGACCGTTCGTTTTCTTACCTTATCAGAAGTGTGTGTTTGGATCCTGGGATACGGTGGAGAATACTTGCTTAACAGGAAGCAACTCCAGGGACCCATTTCTGCTAATGTACATGCTCTTTTCACTCTTCTAAAGCAGGCGTGTGTGTTTCAGACTCCTAGACCTATAATTAGATATGTCCGGGAGTAGATTTAGTAGTTAAAAGCAATGTCCTTTCTACTGCAAGTTTGAGGGTCTGGCACACAGAGTAGAACGAGAAGGAAAATTCAGTTCTGTTGTCTCCGTCCTGATTTGTTCTGCATGCAGTACAGTGAAGGTCACGGGCTTAGTCAGTCTTCAGCCGTCCTTTGGAACACCAGTGCCATCTCAAGGCTTGGGCACTGGGAGCAATAGACCTGGTGTGTTGGATGATGACTTAGTTAGTAGCTAGACTGCCTGCTAATGTTGGCTACTTTTAACATTCTTTTCAGAATTACAGCTGTTTGGAATGTCAGCAGGTGTGTGCTTAGGGCCCCAATTTACCAACAGGTTCATTGGAAGAAAGCAGCAGAGAGAAGGGGGGTGACAGTGTCGCCCCACGGGTAACTGCGTGCCCCTTCGAGTGGTTGGCACTGCCCAGCATCCACATCGGGGGCCAGGCCAGGACTGCACATGGGCCACAAGTGTGCTTGGGGTGCATGGGTCTTCAGCTAAACAAGAGAGCGTAAAGGACACTCTGTTTTGAGAAAAGAAAGCGGATAACCAGTTGACAACGCACGTTTCTGCTGGTGTTCCAAATTTGGATCCAGAAAAGTGAGAGGTAGAGCACTTAGATGTTGAGTCTTGCCTGCGGGAAGTAATTTGAATTAGGAACTCAAAATCGATATACTTTCTTAAAAAATGTTTTTATTTTTTTCATTTTTTTATTGAAGTGTAGTTGATTTACAATGTGTCAGTTTCAGCAAAGTGATTCAGTTATACATATACATATTCTTTTTCATATTCTTTTCCATTGTGGTTTATTACAGGATATTGAATATAGTTCCCTGTGCTGTATGGTAGGACCTTGTTGTTTACATTTTGTACATAGTAGTTTGTATCTGCTAACCCCAAACTCCTACTGTGTCCCTCCCTCACCCCCTTTCCCCTTCGGTAACCGTTAAGTTTGTCTTCTATGTCTGTGAGTCTGTTTCTGTTTCATAAGTAAGTTCATCTGTGTCATATTTTAGATTCCACATATAAGTGATATCATATGATTTTTGTCTTTCTTTGTCTGACTTACTTCACTTAGTATGATCATCTCTAGGTCCTTCCGTGTCGCTGCAAATGGCATTGTTTCATTCTTTCTTACGGCTGAGTGTATTCCATTGTATAAAAATCAGCATACTTATAATCTTCATTCTTAGGCTGAGGTGCGTGTGTGTGTGTGTGTGTGTGTGTAATTCGAGACAGGAGGCTCTACATACGTTTAAAAGCTTGTGGAGATCCTTGTGTTGTGTGCTTCTTCTAACATGGGAACACTGTAGTATGCTGCAGGGGCTTAGGTTTCAAAGCAGCAGATATTTCCTTATGAATATAACTCTGAAGGGACGTGTTTTAACAAATTAGGGTCCCACCCTTATGGCCTCATTTAGCCTTATTTACCTCTTTAAAGGTCCCATCTTTAGATACAGTCACACTGAGGGTAAGGGCTTCAACACGGGCATTTTGAGGAGACACAGTTCAGTCATGAAAACATCCCTCTGCATCACCAGTGTCTCCCATCACCTCCCAAAGCTTCTGAGCGTGGTCTCCAGAGTTTCCCACATACAAAAAAGAAAAGAAAACCTCACTAAATGTTTATCCCTGTATCTGCTTTCCTGTTTTATACCAAGTTCACAGTTGCCAGGCTGGAATGGACTCCAGGTGCCCTTCAGCCCTCACTGTACCCAGAGCTGGGCAGCTCTAATCATAGTCAGGGCCAGGCTACTCTCTGGGAAACATCTTGGTAGTAAAAGTGGTACAACAATGGGAGAGAAATTGTTCTGAGTTGGGAAGATCACAGTCTCTCTGCCCCTAAGCTGCAGATGTCTGCCATCCGCGTTCTCCATCCCCTGCAGCCACCTCCCGCCCTCATTGAGAGCTGTTGATAGTCGGCAGATGAGTGGGGGCATTCCCACCGGAGAGGGAACGAGAGCTGCAGCTTCTAGAATTTGATCACTGCAGGTCATCTAGTAGAATTAGGAGCAAAAATGCAACAGCCGTCTGACCCAGTGTCACCCAGGCAGAAGTCATGGGGGACCAGAAAGAACCCTTAGCCCAGCACCACTGACATCAGGAAGTGATCTGCTAGCCAGGGGACTTGGACCTGCAGCTGCCCAGAACCTACCAGGAGGATGAAAGAAGCCCATCTAGATACAACAGAAATTTGAGCCTGTCCGCTTTTGACCTGGGGCCTCCACAACAGTAGCTTTGAAGGAATACGTATATCTGTGTGGCTGTATGTGTGACCAAAACGTACGTTTCACAGAACACTTCTTTTGTGGGATTGCCCTCTGATTTTTAAAAAAAGATCTTTACCTTTGTAAAATACGTGTCACAACCCAATAACTTGATTTCATAATCATATCGTGACTAGTGGGTCACGATAGTTGAAAACACTGTTCTGTTGTATAATATTGTGGGAACTTTGGTAGTGCTTCCCAAATCAACACCATACTTTTACCCGATGTCACATCTTACTAAGTTAGTTCTGTCTTCATGCTTACGTTATCGTCTACTAATTGTAGAGAGTTCTTGGCATGGAACGGTGTAGGCGATTTGGCCAATATGCAGTTCCAAGTTAAAGCAAGAACCCCTTCAGGCATTATTAAAGAGTGGTTGCTGGGGCTTCCCTGGTGGCGCAGTGGTTGAGAGTCCGCCTGCCGATGCAGGGGACATGGGTTCGTGCCCCGGTCCGGGAAGATCCCACGTGCCGCGGAGTGGCTGGGCCCCCGTGAGCCATGGCCGCTGAGCCTGTGCGTCTGGAGCCTGTGCTCCGCAACGGGAGAGGCCACAACAGTGAGAGGCCTGCGTACTGCAAAAAAAAAAAGTTGCTGAATTTCTGTCTGTGGCTCCATCCCAAGGACCTCCTGCCATTTACCCAAGGATTCTATGCTTCCTTCACATTGTCTGTTACCATGGTCTTGCTGAATTCCCATCTTTCCCTCCTGTTTCTTCTGGGCTTGGTTTGCTTTCTGGGAAACTTTAAATTCTGCCACATTAAACATCACCTTCCCCTCTACACCTTCTCACCCCCTTTCACTTTCGTAGGCATCCCTCCACTGCCCTTCTTAGTCCTCTCCAGTTGGTTTATTCGCATGAGCTAAATGGTTGTGGAGTCTTACACGGTCACCGTTCATGAGCACGACACACCCTCGTGCTGATGTCCACAGCAGCTTGTTAAGCAGAGCCCTGGAAGAACAGGAATACCAAGTGGGATCTGAGAAAGTGGCCCTTTGGCGACAGAAGACTCAGTGTCACTGAAGAGGCAGTGTCTATGCAAAATGCCTTCCTGAAATACTGACCAAATCCTTTCTTGGCTTCAGCAGACAGTGACCTGGGCTGAGAGGAGGCGTGACATCCCTAGCGCCTTGTTTTCTGAGCTTATTTCAAACATGGGGTTGATAATGTTTACCTTGTGTGTTAAATGAGACAGTTGTGAAGCACTGACCTGCCATCTAGAATGTAGGATGTGACCAAAGCCAGATTGAAGCCACATGTATTTATTATCTTACAAGTCCTATAGATAACAAGTCTGGGCACAGCACCGTTGGGTCCCTTGCTCCAGGTATCACAAAGCTGAAACCAGGAGGTGGCTGGGTTGTGCCCCCTTTTGGAGCTTAGGGTCCTCTTGTAAATTCGTTCAGGTTGATGGCAGAATTCCTGTCCTTGAGGTTGTAGGACTGAAGTCCCAGTTTCCTTGCTGACTGGCTGGGGTTGCACCCAACTCTTGGAGATCACCCTTAGTCCTAGCTCTCTTCTTCAAGCCAGCAGGAGAGCCCCCGGTCTGCTATAGCCGTCTTACACAACATACCACCTTATGTAATGTTCCATAATCATGGGAGTGGCCATCCCATCATATTCACAGGACCCTCCACATTTAAGGGCAGGAGATCATGCAGGCCATGTACTCTAGGGGGGGGCAGGAATCTGGGGGCCCTCTTTGAATTCTCTTTACCACATTATCACATTTATCATGAATCTAACATAGTTGCTAAGGACGCTTGTCTTTGCAAGTTCATGATCGGAAACAGTCCCATCTCTTTTTGTTTACAATTAATTGTCCGAACTCCACATAAGCTAAAAGGGAGAAGTCCACATCTCCCTTGAGCGCTCCCCCACTCCCTCTACACACATGCACACACACCCGCACACACCAAGGAGTTCCTGTGGACGGTGCTGTACGTGGTGTTAGCAGATGATGCGGTTCATGCACTGCTGGTCCAGCCCTGGCCTAGACGCCCTGACTGCCCTACGCCGGGCATTTCATTTTGTCTTCCACTCTGTACCTAGCCTTCCTCTCCACAATGCAGCTGGAGGGCCAGCGGACCAGCCACCCTGGAGCCAGCGCTCCTCTCCCAGCACTGAGGCCCTTGTGCTGGCCCACATCATAGCCAGGCTGGATCTCTGACTGGTCATATGTCACCCTCTCAGTGAATCATCCCTGACACCTGGTCTTAAACTGTATCATCCACCACTCCCTCCCCCGTGCTATTGATCCGCCGGCTTCTGCTTTATTTTTCACCGTGGTGGAACTTATGCCATCTGACCCAGTTCATGTTTTTCTTGCTTGTTGTTTGTCTCCCTCTTCTAGAAAGAAAGCTCCTCCATGGCAGGGACTTCTGTTTGGGTTTTCATTGCTCCACCCCCAGGACCCAGCACAGACCGAGTTCAGAGTGGCACTTCAGTGACTTTTTGTTAGATGCATGGGTTGTGGGAACCAGTAGTGTTTTGAAGCGCACACTTCAGTGCTCTGCTAGATCTTGGTTGGTTAAGTCAAGTTAAGCAGATTAGCTTGTGTCACCAGCTTATTGGAGCATCTCGTCAAAATCATGAGATATTCATAGACTGTGGGAGGAATGGGCGGGAAACGTCTGATCATGTGGAGAAGCGTGTGTGTGTGTGTGTGTGTGTGTGTGTGTGTGTGTGTGTGTGTGTGATGGCAGTGGTTCAGTGGGGGTCTCTCAGCTCAGTTTGTCCTTGAAAGGATAGAGGATTTAGCAGTGATTGGGTGCTGGGTGTTTAAAGACCTAGAGGTAAAGCCCTAGGAGCCAAAGAAGGAAAAGCAGCGCTGGAGCTCAGGTGTGCTGAGTTCCATTGTAACTCATAACTCTCCATCTTAACTAATGTTTTTGTTTGTTCGTTTGTTTGTTTTGTTTCGTTTTTGTTTTGCAGTACGCGGGCCTCTCACTGCTGTGGCCTCTCCCATTGCGGAGCACAGGCTCCGGACACGCAGGCTCAGCGGCCACGGCTCACGGGCCCAGCCACTCTGCGGCATGTGGGGTCTTCCCGGACCGGGGCACGAATCCGCGTCCCCTGCGTCAGCAGGCGGACTCTCAACCACTGCGCCACCAGGGAAACCCTTAACTAATGTTTTATAGGGAGCTATTTTCTACATAAAACAAGTCAATTTGTACTGGAATTACCTACAAATTGTGTCCAAGGTCTTGGATCAAATTGTGCATTTCTCCCAACTACTTCTTTGTTTTTAAAAGAAAAAAATTGCCGGGAACCTAGATCACAATTCTGTGATCATTTAATATGATTGAGAAACAGCCTTGCCCACCCTCGCACACACCCAGTCCACTGCCACTTGGATTGAAATTGCTTTAGTGAAAGTGTCTCTGTGAAAACCAAAGTGCAGATGTTTTCACAGCTCCTCTCTTTTCATAAAGAAGGCGGGGCTGGAGAAGAGTGGGAATATTGAAGGAGGCCAAAATAACCGCTTGGAGCCTGGCCCCTGGCTGCTCTGGACCTGCCCTCGGAGGGCGAGGGCCTTTCTCAGGGATCTTCTGGGGGAGGGAAGGTGCTGAGCGCTGTGAGCGTCAGCATCGCGGGGGCAGGACAGGTGTGAGGAGCCCTGGCCCTTGTCAGCAGTTCACACGAGGATGCTGGCCTTCAGACTTAAAACAACGCTGTAAGGAGCTCCTGCCCACCCACCCCTTTTGCTTATGGGGAAACTGAGGTTCACAGAGGTTTAATAACTTGCTAGAAGTCCTGCAGCTGGTAAGTGGCAAGACCAGGACTAAACCACCTGACTTGTCTAACTTCGTAACCTCTGCCCTTGACCTCGCTGGCCTTGTCGGTACAGATTCCCATCTTCTGACGGGGGTCAGCGCTGAGCAGGGTCTACAGCGCTCTGACGCTCCCCTCTGGTTTCATGCAGGTGTTTGGTCATCCAGTTACAGGGCTTCCCCGGAAGGAAACCACTGTGATTCTGCCCACAGGATATGTAGCAGACAGCTTTGCATGACACTGTCCCTCTCAGCACCTTCCGTTTGGGCCACCCGTTTGGACTACCACAGCTCCACTAGTTTCCTAAAATGCAGTGGTGGCAGTTCTGTCCTTTGCACTGAAGTCTGCCTGGACCTCCCGACTGCTCTGGCCCTTCTTCCGCAGCATGCTGACGGCCTGTACCCTCTCTCCTGCAGATGCCGCCCTTACGAGGACTGCTGTGGCTCCAGGTGCTGTGTGCGTGCCCTCTCCATACAGAGGCTCTGGTATTTTTGGTAGGTCACGACTCTTCCTGGTCTCATCTGCTCCCCCTGCCCTCCCCCAGGGCTCTGCCCGGTCAGTTTGTCACAGCCAAGGTGACATCACCTCCCCCTGAGGCACCGTGGTCTCCGGGTGGCCTCAAGAAAGCAGGTACGTTGGGGCTGGCTTCACGTCAAGCACTTCTGCTCACGGAGTTTGGAGAAACTCGTCCCCATTTCCACAGACTTGTGGCTCGGAAAGAAGACTTACTCTTTTGGAAGCTGGACTGTACAGAAGCCTGGTCCTTCAGCGGCTCCTCCACCGATTTCTGAAACGGAGCTGAGGCCAGTTGTGTTAACCAGAGAATCAGCCCATCTCGTTATAAAGTTTCCACTGCCTGGAAATCTTCCGTATTCGCATTGTGTCCGCTGAGTCCTGACTTTCCAGACAGACAGCCCGCATCCTTGCCCATCTTCCAGCTTTACTGGGGGAAGTTGGAAAAGCTGTCTGGAGTCTGTAAGATTGGACCTCGGGAGAGAACGAGGGAGTAAAGCTGACAGAGTCCTAAAAGGATAGGATGCAGAGTTTCCACTAAGGAGAGGAACCTCCCGTGAGTGGCCAACCTCAGAGGATGGTTTGGAGGCTTGTCTGAAGATTCATTTGACTCTGTAGATAAGAGATAGGCTTCAGATGACAGAGATGGCAGAGTACGTGTGGGAAAGGATTTGCCTAAAACCAAAAGGGCATTTCCTGTGCCTGCCGCGCTCTCCTCTGCACCACTGCAGAGGTACAGTCTTCGAGGCAAACCCCGTGAGGGATTAGGACCCAGCTTTAAGGTTTAAGCTTCTTCATGGGTTTCAGGTTCTGACATTCCTGACGTCTAAAGACTTTAAGGCCTTTCCAGAGCGTGTGGTGGCAGACACTTGCATTTTTGGTGAGATTTTTGCCTTTGCCTCCTGACAGCTGTTCCTAATGTTTGATTAGGGAAGTCAGCAGGAAGTGGGTACTCCACCTGCCACGTTTTCTTTAATAGGAGACCCTCTTTTCGTTCTCACCATCACCACCTCCTTGATGGGGCTTTGGCCATTTGGGGGCTGGACTCACCTGTCACATCGGGCTCTGAACAGTGCCACGCTGGTGTTGGCTTCTCCCCACCTCCTAGTTGCTAGTGCCTCAAACTCTGTAATAGAAGGAGAACTTTTTTACCCTGAGATTTTCCACATGTTAACACCTCTGTGTACCTATCAAGGTGGAAGGGACTGGTACCAAAGCTGGGGTGAGGAGGGCCGGGGGAGGGGGCATTTCAGAGCTTTGCCTGGCTTTACACACGCGCCCCCTCAGAACTTGCCTCTCCGGGGCCTTGTGGTCGAGGGTCCCGAAAGGGATCAGCCGTGCTTCAGGTTGGCTTGAAACACCAGACGAATGATGATGAGATTGTGGAAATGCTCCTTAAAAATAAGAAAACGTGTCAAAGTTTAGACATCACGTGATTAGAAAGAAGGAAAAATGGAAAGTCCAGGAGAGCTCTGAGGGCCTGGCTGCTAGAGCAGCTTCTGTCGACCTTCCTTGGAAGCGTTCGTTCCCTCAGCTGGTAGCCGGTGCTTCTGAGCTGTTGGCCAGCGTCACTTGTCAGGGTCAGGGCACCTCAGCGAGCCAGTGGGTCCCTACACAGAGGCATCTCATGAGAGCCATGGAAGGAGGGCAGGTCTCCAAGGTCGGGGTGCCAGATACCAGAAGGTTTGGTTGAGTTCTCTGAGTTGAGATTCTGATACCAGATAGCAGCTTCTAAACTGGGGATACAGCCAGAGAGTACCTTGAGATGCAAGTCTGAGGTGCCCCAGCTGAAGTCAGAGGACACAGGGTTTCCGCTCCATGGGTTCCTTCTCTCAGTTATGTGTCTGGTGTGGAGAAGGCCCCATGGCAGCCGGGCTCCTGAAACAGACAGATATCTAGACACATGGAGAGTTTTAGACCAGTGTTCTGGAAACAAAGCGTGCAGCCTCTGATGCCACAGACGTTGGGGAGGGAGCTGGACAGCTTCTGACCGGGCCTCAGCGAGGGCCTTCCCTGCGAAGGGCCCAGCACACTGCTCTTAGCGAGGGCCTTCCCTGCGAAGGGCCCAGCACACTACACTCAGCGAGGGCCTTCCCTGCGAAGGGCCCACCACACTGCTCTCAGCGAGGGCCTTCCCTGCGAAGGGCCCAGCACATTGCACTCAGCGAGGGCCTTCCCTGCGAAGGGCCCACCACACTGCTCTCAGCGAGGGCCTTCCCTGCGAAGGGCCCAGCACATTGCACTCAGCGAGGGCCTTCCCTGCGAAGGGCCCAGCACATTGCACTCAGCGAGGGCCTTCCCTGCGAAGGGCCCAGCACACTGCACTCAGCGAGGGCCTTGCCTGCGAAGGGCCCAGCACATTGCACTCAGCGAGGGCCTTCCCTGCGAAGGGCCCAGCACACTGCACTCAGCGAGGGCCTTGCCTGCGAAGGGCCCAGCACATTGCAGGGCAGGGACGTAGGCATGCCCCTGGTGAGGGGGTGATGGGGAGCTGGTGTGGGGGCAGGTTTGCAGGGCAGGCAGGAGGTTGGCAGGATGGAGCTGGGCATCGCGTGGAAGGAGGGCGGCTCTCCAAGCTGGTCCCACTTGACTCTGGAGGAATTTGGGCTCCTTACCATAACACAAGAGGTTTTGGAGGAGAATGCTTTCAGAAGTCCCTGCCAGCTCTAAAATCTTAAGTAATCTTTAACCAGGATAGTCTAATGAAATCCCCAGGATCAGAGAAGGTGTAGAGTTGGAGAGCACACTGCAACAGAGTGCAGCCTGGCAGGTGAGTGCAGCCCTGCTGCCAGGGCTCCCACGGGGCTGGGGGCTGGGGCAGGTCGGCCCTGGATCTGCAGGGGCTCTGCTGCTGCCTGGGGCCTGCATTGGGAGCTGAGAACTGCTGTTCCAAGTGCTGCGGGGGGGGAGGCAGGAAGGGACTGGAAAAACGAATTGAAGAAACCGGATTACTTTTGATGACAGAAAAGGCACAAACTTCCTCTCTTGATCCCAGGGAAGCTCCCCAGACCCGCTCAGCAGTGGAAGAGAATGTCTAGGAAACAATCGTCCTGTAACAGCACTTCCAAGAGCTGCTTTCTTACCGTGGCACGCCTTCCCTCACTGACACCCTGCTTCCTCCCGCTGTTCCCAGAAGCTCATTCCCCTGCACCCTTGTTAGTTTCTCTCAGACCTACTGCTTCAGTAAGGAATGAGTCTGATGATTGCCCCCTAAGCCGGGAGTTGGTCTCCTGCCATGTGACTTTGTTCTTATTTGCTTGCACCTGTGTGCTCTCCAGCAGTCCACGGTGTGAGGTGTGTATCACTTTTATTTGTCTAGGAAGAAATATGTATTCCATTTGATGGTGTAACCAACATTTTGGCTTGTCTCATGGAAGAGACCAAGATCTCGTATGGCTTCTGCATTTCTAATCCAGAGAGCCTGGTCCCTTGGGAGTGAGCAGTAGTGTTACTGAGAAGGGAAACCCTCTTGTGCATTTAGCCTCCCTGTGCTTTACCTTTCTGCTCAGGTGTTTAGAGTTGGACCCAGGGTTGAATGTAAGATTATCATGGAGTCCAAATGAAGCTGTCCCCTTTGGATTCCAGCATCTGACTTCGGAGAGGGCCTTGTTTTGCACACCTTGGATTCCTCTAGCTCCCCAAGACTGCGCCCCTCTGACCCCCCTCCCCATCTGCAGCTCACAGCTATCCTCTCCGGGTCTGTCACCCACCCAGCTTTTCGTGTGGGAGCACTTGTGCTGTTCTTTCCACCCAGGAAGAAAGCTCCTTCCCTTCCCTTCAATTTGTCTCTTTCTTTCCATCATTCAGGCTCAGCTCAGATGTTGCTTTGAAGGAAAAGAAGCTTCCTCACTCTGACAGATGCCCTTGTTAACCCTCTTGTTGCATTGAATTGTACCCTTGAAATGATGAACAGAGTTGTGTGTTATGTATATTTTACCCGCCACTCCCACCCCGAACCTATGTTGCATCCTTGCTTTTCTTAGCACTGTCAGAGTTGTAAATAAACACTTTTGTTAATTTGTTGTTTACTGTCCCCCTCCCCTATGAGAACTCAAGTTCAGTGAGGGGGAGACCCCACCTGTCTTACGCCCTGGAATGCACAGACTGGTGCTGGGATCATGGCAGGTGCTTAAAATTTTTGTTGAATGAATAATGAATTAGATGAGAGATCAGAAAGCCACAATTTCAGTCCTTTTCCTGAATCATTTCCTGTCTGGTGCCCCTGATCTTTGTTCGTGTTCAGCGTTCCAAGGTTGTCCGGTAAACGCTTACTGACTGACTAATGGACTTAATTTAACCCTTAACATTATGTTAATTATTCTTGAAGGCTTTATTGTCTCCTCTTTTCTTAAATTTCATTTGTGTGTGGACAGGTGCCTTTAGACCATGACATGGCCAGCTCTGCTGTGTGTGCATCCTTTACAAGAGTGTGTGTGCGTGTTGAGTGAGGTTCTGGAAGGTTCTGTGAGTCCCATCGTCATATCAGTTTAGAGATGGGCAAGTTTCTCAGTTATGTCTGTGTGGAACAGACAACTCGGCCCTTCTCAGAATGACTCCCCCTGTTTCTAGAAAAATGGGTATAGTGCAAATGTGAGGGGGGAAGAGTCATTCATTCATTCATTATTTACTGAATGCCAGTGATACATCTGAGAATTCTTAGATGATTTGAACAAAGGTCCGATCCTTAGCCGTCCGCTCTGTGTCCGTTAGACTGTAGGGTCATGGTAGAAGGTTCAGCCATACTTAGAACCTAGAGATTGAAAAACAGCCTGTTTATTGACTGTGAGCGTTTTCTCTATTCCTATAGTTTCTCTATAATTAAGAAGTGCTCTAGGAAGGGCACTTAAAAAAATATTTTTTATGGATGTTCATATAATAATGGAGAGAAAACTGCTAGAAAGGATCACGTGCTTACTCTTCTTGCTTTGACAGTAAAGAAAAATGGGGGAAATAGACAGTGAAGACCAGCAGTAGTGTTCAAACTGGATTGAAAAGGCATCTCCTGTTTTGACTAAAATATCGAGTTGAGGTCAGGAAGGTAATTGCACCAGCCCTTTGAAGCCAACGGCCATTTGGAGCTTTTGAAGCAGAAAGCTCACTTTGAGAGCTTCTCAGCATGAGTGGCCTCCATCCAGGGCCACCCAGAGCTCTGCAAGCCAGCTGTCTCCCTGGTGTGCTCCACCGGGCCCGTCCCGGGGGAAGGTGGTCGGGGAGGACCAGCCAGGGAGCCCTGCCGTCTGCCCGGGCCTCTGCCTGGGGCCTCACCCTGTGCTCTCGCCCAGGTTCCTCCTGATGATGGGCGTGCTCTTCTGCTGTGGAGCCGGCTTCTTCATCCGGAGGCGCATGTACCCCCCGCCGCTGATCGAGGAGCCGGCGTTCAACGTGTCCTACACCAGGCAGCCCCCGAACCCCACTCCAGGTCAGCCAAGCCCTCTGTCCTTGTCTCTCCTCCTTTCAGTTTACATGTTCTCTGTAAGCATGTTCTCTGCCACGGAATATGCTGGAAGAAAAAATTCAGGCCATGTTCATTCATTTAAGTTCTGATGATCAACCTTACTGTGCATTTGTGCTGATAATAAGTGCAATGTCTGCTGTGTTGTATGTCTGTCACCTCTTGTTCTTACCTAATTCTTGGTGCATCTTTTATGCACGTGTATGCAGCACGTTATTTGCTCTTTTTTTCCTAAACATTATTTCATGTGTAAATTTTTATGTAGAAACTGTACTGTCCATGACATTCTTAATGCTTCTGGACTAAATATTAATCGTGTTACTAAATGGTGATTTGCTTAGATAGTCTGTCCTTGCTGATCATTTGTTTTCTTTTGTTTTGCTTTTCATTCGTTCATTCAATAAGCGTTTGCTGTGCGTTTATGAGTATTGTGAGTACTTATTAATTGTGCTGCTATAGACATGTCTGCACAAGTTACATTTGGCCTATGTAGGGAACATTACCCAGAGTGGTGCCCCAGGGTCAAAAAGAATTCGTGGTTTCCTAATTCTTATAAAACACTGCTTTAACTACCTAAACCTCAGACATACTGTGGTGGGTGAATTCAAGTTTCCCTCGGGACATGGGCCCGTTCCTTGTTTTGAAATTACATGTGAGATGTTTCCCTTCCCTTTGGGGGCAGGGGGCGCCAGGGACTCTGCAGGGCTGGGGAGGCACTGCTCCTTGAGCTCCTGTCTTTGGGCCCGTGTGGTGGGCCAGTGGCCGCGTGGCTCCCTGCATGCCACCTGCCCCGTCAGGCTTCCCACCTCCAGAGTGTGGGCGGGCTCCCTCTATTCATCACACGCCATAGGGAGACAGTCGGACATCTAGAGTTCTGTTCCAGTTTTTACAGAGTTCCGGTTCTGTAAGATAAGTCCTAAGATCTGCTGTACAGCGTGGGACCTATAGTTAGTAACACTGTGTCGTATACACACGCCTTTGCTGAGTGGAGGTCTTATGTTGTGTCATCACAAATTCAGAGGGCAGCAGGAAATGCTTGGAGGTGATGGATAGGTTTATGGCATATATTGTGGTGATGGCTTCACGGTGTATATGGATTTCTGAACTCATCAAGTTGTAGACGTTACATATGTTCACCTTTTTGTATGTCGATCACACCTCAAAGAAAAAAGAAAGAAGTTGGGGGATTGAGTGTGGGAAGAGCTCTCTCTCATCTGCCCTTTAGACACAGAGATGCTGAGATGGGCATTTGCTGGTCTGGTTTTTATAGTTTTATTCCACCAAACACTCCACCGGGTTTTCTTTTATTATTTTTTTAAAACGTTGCTAAAAATCTGAATATGTGTTTTCCACAACAGTTCCGAGGTTGCTGTAGCTTAAACTTTCTCTCAGGGTTAGTACCACTTTTCATGCATAAGTGGATTTTTATTCTTTCATATTTGGAAAGATTTGAATAGCTTCAAATCTATGCTCCAGCATAGGGCAAAGTGCAAATTTTCAGTTAAAATGGGAGGCCAAACCTAGATTTTATCTGGCTTAGTCTGAGTTGTCAGTCCTTTGATTTTTTTTTTTTTCAAGAAGCAGACAGTAGATCAGAGAAATGGGTAAAAGACTAATGAATTTCCTTTTCCTTCTGTCTTCATGACATGGATTTTTAGTGGCCCGTGTGGCCACAGATGCAAGATGCCACGTGTGCTTGGCCCACAGCGTCAGGCCTGGGCTGGGGCCCGGGAGCTGAGCTGCCTGCACACGGCGGCCTCTTTTCTTTCTTTCTTTTTTTTTTTTTGTGGTACGCGGGCCTCTCACTGTTGTGGCCTCTCCCGTTGCGGAGCACAGGCTCCAGACGCACAGGCTCAGTGAATGACGTATCAATGAAAAATTAATACAAAAACATATGCAATGTAAGTGAACTGACATTTAAAGGTAAATTCATAGCCTTATTCTTTGTTACAAGTTTAAAATAAGAAGGTGAATTAGCTGACCTCTCCTTGAAAGAGGTTCAGAAATTAATAAACTCACAGAAAGCAGTAAGAAGTACATAATAAAAAATAAAAATTAATTACAGGAAAAAGAAAAATTGATTTGCAGATCTAAAAGTTAGTGCTTGGTGAAAGGCAATAAAAGTAAACGATATTGCTAATATAGATCCAGAAAAAACTATAATTGGAAAAGATACATGCACCCCTATGTTCACAGCAGCAGTATTTGCAATAGCCAAGACATGGAAGCAACCTAAATGTCCATCGACAGATAAGTGGCTAAGGAAGATGTGGTATATATACACAATGGAATATTACTCAGCCATAAAAAGAATGAAATGATGCCATTTGCAGCAACATGGGTGGACTTATCATATTAAGTGAAGTAAGTCAGAAAGAGAAAGACAAATACCATATGATATCACTTACATGTAGACTCTAAAATATGACACAAGTGAACTTCTCTACAAAACAGAAACAGGCTCACAGCCATAAAGAACAGACTTGTGGTTTCCAAGGGGGAAAGGGGTGGGAGAGGGATGGAGTGGGCGTTTGGGATTTCCAGATGCAAACTATTATGTATAGAATGGATAAACAACAAGATCCTACTGTATAGCACAGGGAACTATATTCAATATCCTGTAATAAACCATAATGGAAAAGAATATAAAAAAGAATATATATATATGTCACTTTGCTGTACAGCAGAAATTAACACAACGTTGTAAATCAACTGTACTTCAATAAAGTAAATTTTAAATAAAGTAAATGACATTGCCAATCCCATCCCTGATAAATCTAGTTAGTAAAGCTGGATAAAGAAAAAGTAAAATCATAAATTGAAACATTACATATCCAGAGGAGATTAAAAATTACAAAGAAGTACTCCTGAAATGGAAAATTTTGGTCGGATAGGAAAGTGTACATTACCAAAGATTCCTTAGAATATTGAAAATTTCAGTGGTCCACAAAGCAAGCAAGAGTTTGAGGATGTTTTCAAAGAGTTAGCTCTCAGAATGGCTCCAAATTCATATGGTATCTTTGAAACTTTTAAGAAACAGTTCATGTCAATGCTTACGAATTACTACAAGTATAGAAAGTTATGGAAATTACCTAATTTGTTTTGTAAAGCTAGTGTAACTTGTAAAACTAGTGTAACCAAAATAAAATTATATTGGATCATGTTTAATGATCATAAATACAAAAATCTTGGGAAACTGAATTAAACAATGTGTCAGAGAAGTAAACTACCATGTCCAAAGAGAGCAAGCTGTTAACATTGCAAGTTATATCAAAAAGCAATGATTGGCAGCAAATTCTGGGAAGAAGGTGGAGTCAGAAGCACCAGGATTCTTTCCCTTCACCTAGACAAAAACTGTCCTGGCAGAATCTATCTGACGTAACTGTTTTGGAACTCTGAAATCTGTTGAAGGCTTGTAACTTCCAGGGGAAAGCTTGGAGGGTAAATTGCAGCTAATTTTGGTCAGTATCCGCTCTGGACACAGTAGCAGCTAACTGTCCCTCACCCTAGGCCACATGGCAGGCAGCTGTGCAGAGGATTCTGGGGCAGCCTGCAGGAGACAGGCGGCAGAAAGGACTCTGTCCTCCAGATATTGGGGATCTGTGCTCTGATTGCTGTTTGCTGCTTCTGAGGAAAGAGGAGGCAGCCACTGTTGTTGCACCTCCCCTTCCAGCTGAAGTGACCTCCAGGGGATTTAAATGTCTGGTGCCCTTCCCCATACCCCTTTATTTTTCACTTTTTCCCCTCTTGGGAGCCAGGCATTAAATACTAGAACATTCAAAACAACTGTGTATACAGGAAAAATTAGTAAGTGACTGCACATCCCCAGTGAAAGGCTCAGAAAAGACTTGAGAAGACAAGTTTACACCTCAGGCTTTTCCTCTGCACAGAGTCAGCCTACAATAACAGCAACAAAAACCCAAAACAATAAGCAGAAACAAAAACGAGAAAATAGCAAACACCGGGGAAGGGAGAGAATCTGATTTCCAGACTTATCACATTATTCGATTCAAATGTCCAGTGATCAAAAAACCATAGAAAGAAACAGGAAAATATGGTTCATCCAAAGGAAAAAAAATCAAACCAACAGACTGTCCCTGGAAAAGACCTACAGCACATCTGCTAGACAAATCTTTTTTTTAAAATTAATTAATTTATTTTTGGCTGCGTTGGGTCCCTGTTTCTGCGCATGGGCCCTCTCCAGTTGCGGTGAGCAGGGGCCACCGCTCATTGCGGTGCACAGGCCTCTCACTATCACGGCCTCTCTTGTTGCGGAGCACGGGCTCCAGACGTGCAGGCTCAGCAGCCATGGTTCACGGGCCCAGCTGCTCCGCAGCATGTGGGATCTTCCCGGACCGGGGCACAAACCTGCGTCCCCTGCATCGGCAGGCGGACTCCCAACCACTGCACCACCAGGGAAGCCTTAGACAAATCTTTTGAAGCAACTGTCTTAAAGATGCTCAGAGAACGAAAGTAAGATGTGGAGAGAATCAAAACAAAAACAAAAAAATGTGTCTGCAAAATAGAAATATCAATAGAAAGACAGAAACCCTAAAAAGATATGAACAAAAAATTCTGGAGCTGAAAAGTACAATAACCAAAATGAAAAATTCACTACATGATTCAAAGGCAGATTTGAGTAGACAGAAGAAAGGATCAGCAAACTTGAAGATAAGACAATGGAAATTATGTAGTCTGAGGAACAGAAAGAAACAAGATTGAAGAAAAGTGAACAGAGCCTCAGACCTGGGGGACTTCATCAAGCAGATCAGCTTAGGCATCGTGGGGTGGGAGTCTCAGAAGGAGAAGAGAGATAAAAGGAGCATTATTTAAAGAAATAACAGCCCAAAACTTCCAAAATCTGATGGAAGACATGAATATAAACAACCACTCCAAGTAAGAGGAACTCAGAGACCCACACCAAGACACATAATCAACTTTCAAAAGCCAAGCACAAAGAGAAAAGCTTGAAAGTAGCAGGAAGAAGCAAGTCATCACAAACAAGGGACCCTTGATGTGATTATGAGCAGATTTCTCATCAGAAGTTATGGAGGCCAGAAGGCTGTGGGACAATACATTCAAATAAAAGAATAAAAACTGTCAACCAAGAATCCTATATCTGGCAAAAGTGTCCTTCAAAATTGAGGGAGGACTTAAGACTTTCCCAGATAAATCAAAGCAAGGGAGTTCATGACCACTAGACCTTGCCCTTCAAGAAATGCTCAAGGGAGACCTGCAAGTGAAATGAAAGGGCACTAGACAGGTATTCGAAGCTGTATGGAGAAATGAAGATCTCAATCAAGGTAAATACCTGGGCAATTATAAAGCCAGTATTATTGGAGCAGTGGTTTGTACTTTACTTTTTGTTTTCTACATGATTTAATAGACTATTACGTTTAAAGAAAAAAATAGTTATTAGGACAAAAGCTAGTATTACTATAATGTTGATTGTAACTCCAAATCTTCTTTTCTACATAATTTAAGAGACTAATACATTTAAAAGAATTATTAGTTTATGTTTTGGAGAGCACACAACATATGAAGATGTGATTTTGTGACAGCAACCACTGAAAAGGGTGGGGACAGAACGGAAAATGAGCAGTTTTTGTATGTTATTGACGTTAAGCTGGTATAAATTCAAATTACAGTGAGCCCTCTGTATCCACGGGTTCTGCATACATGGATTCAACCAACGGTTGATCAAAAATATTTTTTAACAATTTCAGAACGTTCCAAAATGCAAAACTTGAATTTGACACATGCTGGCAACTATTTACATAGCAGTTACATGGTGTTAGGTATTATGAGTAATCTAGAGATGACTTAAAGTAAACAGGAGGATGTGCATAGGTTATATGCAAATACTATATAATTTTCTATAAAGGACTTTGAGCATCCACAGACGTTCATGTCTTCAGGGGGTCCTGGAACTGATGGATGACTGAACAGTGTCTAACAGTAGGATGTTAACCACAAAGAAACAGCTATAGAATACACAAAAAGAAATGAGAAAGGAATTAAACATTGCTTTCAAAAGCTCCACTAAACATAAAACATTGCACTTCAAAAAAGCCACTAAAAACATAAGTCAATAATGCAGAAAATGAGGGCCCAGAAAGCTGTAAAGCATATAGAAAACAAATAGCACAATGACAGAAGTAAATCCCTCCTTATTGGTAAATACTTCAAATGTAAATGGATTAAACTCTCCAGTCGAAAGACAGAGATTGGCAGAATGGATAAACACGTGATCCAAACACAGATCTTCCTCGGCTTATGATAGGGTCCTGGAAACCCATCTTATTGTTTTTGTTTTATTTATTTATTTATTTATTTATATCATTGGCTGCGTTGGGTCTTTGTTGCTGCGCGTGGGCTTTCTCTAGTTGCAATGAGCGGGGGATACTCTTTGTTGTGGTGCACGGGCTTCTCACTGCGGTGGCTTCTCTTGTTGCGGAGCAGGGGCTCTAGGCGCTCGGGCTTTAGTAGTTGTGGTGCATGGGCTCAGTAGTTGTGACTTGCAGGCTCTGTGGTTGTGGCGCACAGGCTTAGTTGCTCCGCGACATGTGGGATCTTCCTGGACCAGGGCTCGAACCCATGTCCCTTGCATTGGCAGGCAGATTCTTAACCACTGCACCACCAGGGAATTCCCCCGGAAACCCATCTTAAATTGAAAATATAATAAGTTGAAAATGCATTTAATACACTTAACCTATTGAACACCATAGCTTAGCCTAGTTATCTTAAATGTGCTCAGAAAACTTACACTACCCTACAGTTGGGCAAAATCATCTAACACAAAGCCTATTTAATAATAAAGTGTGAATAACTCATGTAATTTATTGAATACTGTACAGAAAGTGAAAAACAGAATGGTTGTCTGGGTACAGAATGGTTGTGAGTGAACCGGCTCTTTACCCTTGTGATCACATGGCTGACTGGGAGCTGTGGTTAGCTGCCACTGTCCAGAATCGTGAGAGAGGATCTTATCACATATCACTAGCCCAGGAAAAGATCAAAATTCCAAGTATAGTTTCTACTGAATTTGTATCATTCACTGCATCGTACATTTCAGACCCCAAAACACAGGTTGAAAATGAAAGGAAGGAAAATATATTCCTTATCTTTAAATAGTAACCAAAAGAGAGCTGGGTAGCTATATATATATATATTTTTTTCCCTTAGGAAGAAAAATACAAGGCATAAATTACTAAAATCAGAAATGAAAGTAGGACATTACTACCAATTCTACAGAAATAAAAATGATTATACGAGAGAACAATTGTACAGCAAAAAATTGGGTTAATTAGATAGGACAAATTTCTAGAAACATAAAACCTACCAAGACTAAATCATGAAGAAATCGAAAGTCTGAATAGACCTATAACTAGTAAGGAGACTGAATCAGTCATCAGAAAACTCCAAACAAAGTAAAGCCTTGGACCTAATGGCTTCAGTGGTGAATTTTACCAAATATTTGAATAAGAACTAATATCAATCCTTCTCACACTTTCCCCCCATATTGAAGAGGTAGGAACATTTCTTAACTCATTCTGTGAGGCCAGCATTATCCTGATACCAAAGCCAGACAAAGACACTACAAAAAAAAAAAATTACAGGCCAATGTCCTTGATCAACATTGATGTAAAAATCCTCAACAAAGTAGTAGCAAACATTTCCTGTAATGTAAGGTTGGTTCAACATATAAAAATTGGTTGGAGTAATACATCCTGTCAACATAATGAAGGAAAGAAATGATTTTATCAATTGATGCAGAAAAAATGACAAAATGGAACACCCTTTCATGATCAAAACACTCAATAAACTAGGAATAGAAACTACCTCATAAAACTACCTCATAAAATCCATATATGAAAACCTCACAGCTTACATCATACCTGATGGTGAAAGACTGAAAATTTTTTCTCAAAGATCAGGAGCAAGGCAAGGGATACCTGCTTTTACCATTTCTCTTCAACATAGTGCTGGAAATTCTTGCCAAAGGAATAAATCAAGAAAAATAAAGACATCAAAATTAGAGAGAAAGAAGTCAAATTGTCTCTCTTTGCAGCTAATATGATCTTGTGTGTAGTAAAACATACGGATTCTAGAAAACAAAACTGTTAGAAATGATAAATGAATTCAGCAAAGTAGCAGGACACAAAGTCAACACACAAGAATCAGTTAAGTTTCTATACACGAACAATGTGAGAAGGAAATTACCCAAAAACTCCATTAGTAATAACATCAAGGAGAAGAAAATAATTAGGAATTAATTAACCAAGAAGGTGAAAGTCTTGTACAGTGAAAACTATAAAACATTGCCTGAAGAAATTTTAAAAGATGTAAATAAATGGAAACAGATTTTATGTTCATTGATTGTAAGACAGTATTGTTAGAATGTCAGTACCACCCGATATGATCTACAGATTCAATGCAAATCCAATTAAAATCCCAGTGATTTTTTTCCAGGTAGGAAAAACCCATCCTAAAATTAATATGGAATCTCAGAGGACCCCAAATAGCCGAAACAGTCTTGAAAAAGAAGAAAAAATTGGAGGACTCACACTTCCTGATTTCAAAATTTACTACATAGCTACATTAATCAAAACAGTCTGGTGAGGGCATAAAGGCAGACATATAGACCAACAGAATAGAATAGAGAACCCAACAGTAAACCCTCACATGTATGGTCAAATGTTTTTTGACAAGGGTACCAAGACCACTCCATGGGGAAAGGACAGTCTTTTCCAACAAATGGTGCTGGGAAAACTGAATATCCACATGCAAAAGAATCAAGTTGGACCCTTACCTAACACCATATACAAAATTTAACTCAAAGTGGATCAAGGTCCTAAATGTAAGACTTAAAACAATAAAACTCTTAGAAGAAAACAAGGACAAAGTGTCTGAACATTAGCGTCAGCAGTGATTTCTTGGACATGATACCAAAGGTGTGGGTAATAAAATAAAAAAACAGGCAAATTGGACTTCATGAAAAATTTTTTAAATTGTGCATTAAAGGACACTATGAATAGAGTTAAAAGGCTGCCTCCACAACAGGAGAAAATATTTGCAAATCATATATTTGATAAGCAATTAATATCCAGATTAAATATAGAACTCCTAAAATTCAACAATGAAAAAATAAAACAGCCCTATTCAAAAATGGGCAAAGGGGGCTTCCCTGGTGGTGCAGTGGTTGAGAGTCCGCCTGCTGATGCAGGGGACCTGGGTTCGTGCCCCGGTGCGGGAGGATCCCACATGCCGCAGGAGCGGCTGGGCTCGTGAGCCATGGCCGCTGGCGTCCGGAGCCTGTGCTCCACAGTGGGAGGGACCACAGCAGTGAGAGCCCCGCGTACCGCAAAAAAAAAAAAAAAAAAATGGGCAAAGGAATTGAATGCTCATTTCTCCAGAGAAGATACGAATGGTTAGCAAGTACATGAAAAGATGCTCAGTAATCATTAGGGAAATACAAATCAAAACTACAAGATAGGCACTTCCCTGGTGGGGCAGTGGTTAAGAATCCGCCTGCCGATGCTGGGGACACGTGTTCGAGCCCTGGTTCAGGATGATCCCACGTACCGCGGAGCAACAACGCCTGTGCACCACAACTACTGAGGCTGCACTCTGGAGCCTGGGAGCCACAACTACGGAAGGCCACGTGCCTGGAGCCCACGCTTTGCAACAAGAGAAGCCACCACAATGAGAAGCCCACGCACCATGGCGAAGAGTATCCCTTGCTCGCCACAGCTAGAGAAAGCCCATGAGCAGCAACGAAGACCCAATGCAGCCCAAAAAAAAAAAAAACAAAACTACAAGATACCACCTCACACCCATTAAGATAGCTACTATCAAAAAGCAGAAAACAAGTGTTGGCAAGGATGTGGAGAAATTGGAACCTTTTGCACTGCTGGTGGGAATGTAAAATAGTACAACCACTGTGGAAACAGTATGCAGGTTCCTCAAAAAATTAAAAATAGAATTACCATACAATCCAGCAATTCCACTTCTGGGTACATACCCAGAGAAATTGAAAGCAGAATCTCGAAGGGATATTTGTACACCCATGTTCATAGCAGCATTATTCCCAATTACTAAACTGTGGAAGCACCCAAGTGTCCATCAACTGATGAACGGATAAGCAAATACACACAATGGAATATTATTCAGCCTTAAAAAGGAAGGAATTCTGATATGCTACAACATGGATGAATTTTGAAGATATTATTCTAAGTGCAATAAGCCAATCACAAGACTAATACTGTATGATTCCACTTATATGTGGCACTTAGAGTAGTCAGAATCATAAAGACAGAAAATGTAATGGTGGTTGTCTAGGGCTTGAGGGAGTGGATTTTGGGGAAGTTACTATTTAATGGATGTAGATTTTCAGTTTTACAAGATGAAGAGAGTTATGGGGATGTATCTTGGTGATGGTTGCACAACAATGTGAGTGTATTTAATGCCACTGAATCATATACTTAAAAATGGTTAAGATGGTAAATTTTATGTTATGTGTATTTTACAATAACAAAAAGGCAACGAAAAATGCAACAAGTACCTCAGTGGATGCTGAAAAGGCTGTCGATAAAATTTAATATACATTCCTCACCAAAACTCTTTCAAAACTAATAAGGTAGTTTTAACTAGTAATGTAAGTAGCAATGTAAGTCTTTTTCTTAATATAATAAAGACTTAGAGTATGTGTTCCTTGAGCATCCTTGAAGGCAAGGATCAAGTCCTCAATGATATACTAATAAACTATCAGAAAGAGAAATTAAGAAAACAGCCCCATTTATGATTGCCTCAAAAAGAATAAAATACCTTGGAATAAATTTAACCAAGGAAGTGAAAGACCTGTACACTACAAGCTATAAGATGCTGATGAAAGAAATTGAAGAAGACACAAATAAAGGGAACAATACTCCATGTTTATGTACTGGAAGAATTAATGTTGTTAAAATGTCCATACTACCCAAAGCACTCTACAGGTTCATTGCAGTCCCTATCAAAATTCCAATGGCATTTTTTCACAGAACTAGAACAAATAATTCTAAAATTTGTATAGAAACACAAAAGATCCCAAATAGCCAAAACAATCTTGAGAAAGAAGAAAAAAGCTGGACGTATCATGTGCCCTGGTTTTAAACTATACTACAAAGCTACAGTAGTCAAAACAGACACATAGGTGAATGGAACAGAGTAGAGAGCCCAGAAATATACCCACACATATATGCACAATTAAATTATGACAAAGAACATACAATTGAGAAAGGATAATCTTTTGCAATAAATGCAGTTGGGAAAACTGGACAGCCACATGCAAAAGACCCCTGTTTTACACCATATACAAAAATTAGCTCAAATTTTATTAAAGACTTGAATATAAGAGGAAACCATAAAACTCCTAGAAGAAAACATAGGTGGTAACCTCATTGACATCTATCTTAGTGACGTTTTTGTGGATCTAAATTCAAAGGCAAGAGAAACAAAATCAAAAATCAACAAATGGGACAACATCAAACTAAAAAGCTTCTGCACAGTGAAGGAAACTATCATCAAAACAAAAAGACAACCTGCTGAATGGGAGAAGATATTTGCAAATCATATATCCAATATGGGGTTAATATCCAAAATATACAAAGAACTCATACACCCAACAACAAAAAACAAATCTGATTAAAAGTTGGCAGATCTCAACAGACATTTTTCCAAAGAAGACATACAGATGGCCAATAGGCACATGAAAAAATGTTAGCGGGGGCTTCCCTGGTAGGCGCAATGGTTGGGAGTCCGCCTGCCGATGCAGGGGACGCGGGTTCGTGCCCCGGTCCGGGAGGATCCCACATGCCGCAGAGCGGCTGGGCCCGTGAGCCATGGCCACTGGGCCTGCGCGTCTGGAGCCTGTGCTCCGCAACGGGAAAGGCCACAGCGGTGAGGGCCCCGCGTACCGCAAGAAAAAAAAAAATGTTAGCCATCATTAATTATTAGGGAAATGCAAATCAAAACCACAATGAGATATCACCTTACACCTGTTACAGTGGCTATTATTGAAAAGACAAAAAATAACTAATGTTGGAGAGGATGGGGAGAGAAGGGAGCCCTCGTGCACTGTTGATCGGAATGTAAATTGGTGCAGCCACTATTGAAAACGGTATGGAGATTTCGCAAAAAATTAATAATAGAACTATCATATGACCCAGCTATTTCACCTCTGGGTTTTTATCCAAAGAACATGAAAACCCTAAATCAAAAAGATTATGCACCCCTATGTTCACTGCAGCATTATTTACAGTAGCCAAGACATGGACACAACCTAAGTGCCCATCAGTGGATGAATGAAGAAAGATGTGGTATATATACACAGTGAAATACAACTCAGCCATAAAAAAGAATGAAATCCCGCCATTCGTAACAACATAGGAAGACCTTGAAGGTATTATGCTTTTTGAAATAAGTCAGATGAAGAAAGACAAAAACTGTATGATTTCACTCATATGTAAAATCTAATAAAACAAGTGAACGAACAAAACAAAAGCCAAATCATAGACACAGAGAACAGATTAGTGGTTTCCAGAGGGGAAGCAGTGTGGGCAAAATGGGTGAAGGGGCCAAGTGTATGGTGATGGATGGAAACGACTTATGGTGAGTGCTTTGTGGTATCGAAAACATGGAGCGGTGAAAGTGCTGTTTTGCTTGAACCTAAAATGTCCATCACCTGATCTCAGGTTTGAGTCATTTGTTTATAACCAATAAACATTCTCTAGGTTTGTTTTAATTTTTGAAAAGATCAGTGAGTATCTCAGTAGATGCTGAAAAGGCTGTTGACAAAGTTCAATATACATTTCTTATCAAAACTCAAAAGTAGTAATGTAAACTGTAGTACGTCTAGAAACATAAGGCTCTTTCTTAATATAACAGAGACTTAGAGTGTATGTTTGGGGTCCTTGGAGGTGAGGACCAAGTCCTCAATGATACACGCTCAGCCCAGTGTTACCAGCAATGACGTTATTTTAATGTATATGTTAAAAATTATTTATTTATTTATTTGGCTGTGCTGGGTCTTAGTTGCTGCATGCATGACCTCTAGTTGCTGCATGTGGGATTTAGCTCCCTGAGCAAGGATCAAACCCAGGTCCCCTGCATTGGGAGCATGGAGTCTTAGCCCGTGGACCACCGAGGAAGTCCCAGTGGGAATGTTTAGTAATTTTCTAATGAATTCACTTTGTACTGTAGACCTGCTGCCAACAACATACTTAGTGTAACAGTAAAAGTAATAAAATTAGGATATTTAGTATCAATATTTAACACTGTTGTAGAAATTCTTGGCTTAAGTATTAACATGAAAATATTTAATCATTAGGAAGGAGAAACAAAACTCTCTTTGTACAAAAACAGTGTATCGTTATATACCTAAAAAAAATTCCTGGAGGATGAACTGAAAAAGTATTTTTAGTAGCTGAGACAATTTAGCAACATGAATAGATGCAACATAAAACAAAATTAAACCAGAAGGCTTAGAGGAAAGGGGGCAAGTTATGAAGGGGGGACACTTGTCTATTGGTCATGAGAATGTGCTCTCCAAGAATTAGCTCAGGTGTTTTGGCTGCAAGTAACACACACCCTAATTCAGCCAGCCTAAAATTATTTTTGAGAGTAATCTCTTGTGACAAAAAATCACAAAGACGGAGGCTCCTGGTTTACCTTCATGCTTAGCAGCCTGCTGGAGCTCAGGCCGGTCCCCCCGCTGCCATCTGTCCTCACTGCTGCCTCTACACATCCTGGGATGCAGGACGGACCCTTCGGGGCTTACAGATCCGGCAGTGTCCAGTGGGAGAAGATCCCTGGGCAAGTTACATAATATCTTTGGCCATCAGCTTTTGAATCTATAAATTGGGAATAAATAATATATACCTCATAGTATTACTATAGGGCTTAAATACGGGTTTCCTTTCTCACTTTCTACAGTGTGGTACTGTGTCAGTCAGGCCATCTGAATGCTCTCCCCAAAGCCCAGTCAGTTCTGACTTATCTCGGAGTTTCATTTTCTCTCACTCATGTTTCAATCTCTGTTTCAGTTTTGCAAATCATTCGCTTTGACAGAGAATAAGATTGGAGGCCTTTCTCTGGCCCATTTGCTTTGTTTCTGAATCTTCTTTAACCCCCCATGCATATACTTAAAAGGTTCTTTCTTTGGTTCAGAGTCTGTACCAAGCTTCAGCTCTGTTGGGCTTTATTTTACCTGATTCCATTCTGCGTTTGTTTCTGAGGATATTCCCACTTTCAATTTTGTTGTGTAGGATCAGTCATATTGGCTTGGTTTGGGACCTTTTTTTTTTTTTTTTTGTGGTACGTGGGCCTCTCACTGTTATGGCCTCTCCCGTTGCGGAGCACAGTCTCCGGACACGCAGGCCCAGTGGCCATGGCTCACGGGCCCAGCCTCTCCGCGGCATGTGGGATCTTCCTGGACCGGGGCACGAACCCGTGTCCCCTGCGTTGGCAGGCGGACTCTCAACCACTGCGCCACCAGGGAAGCCCTGGGACCTTTGAAATTTTTCTTATCACCCTGCTTATTTGCGATTATGGAGTTGAAATAATAATTTTATTATTTAAAAAAAATTTTTATTGGAGTATAGTTGATTTACAATGTTGTGTTAGTTTCAAGTGTACAGTAAAGTTAATCAGTTATACATATACATATATCCACCTGTTTTAGGTTCTTTTCCCATATAGGCCATTACAGAGTATTGAGTAGAGTTCCCTGTGCTATACAGCAGGTCCTTATTAGTTATCTATTTTATATATAGTAGTGTGTACATGTCAATCCCAATCTCCCAATTTATCCCTCCCACCCTTACCCCCTGGTAACCATAAGTTGGTTTTCTACATCTGTAACTCTATTTCTATTTTGTACATAAGCCCATTTGTACCCCTTTTTTAGATTCCACATATAAGCGATATCATATGATATTTGTCTTTCTCTGTCTGAATTACTTCACTCAGTATGACAGTCCCTGGGCCCATCCATATTGCTACAAATGGCATTATTTCATTCTTTTTTTATGGTTGAGTAATATTCCATCGTATACATGTACCACTGCTTCTTTATCCATTCCTCTGTTGATGGACATTTAGGTTGCTTCCATATCCTGGCTGTTGTAAATAGTGCTGCAGTGAACATTGGGGTGCATGTGTCTTTTCGAATTATGGTTTTCTCTGGGTACATGCCCAGGAGTGGGATTGCTGGGTCATAATGGTAGTTTTATTTTTAGTATTTTAAGGAACCTTCGTACTGTTCTCCATAGTGGCTGCACCAATTTACATTCCCACCAACAGTGTAGGAGGGTTCCCTTTTCTCCACACCCTCTCCAGCATTTCTTGTTTGTAGATTTTTTGATGATGGTCATTCTGACTGGTGTGAGGTGATACCTCATTGTAGTTTTGATTTGCATTTTTCTAATAATTAGTGGTGTTGAGTATCTTTTCACGTGCTTTTTGGTCACCTGTGTATCTTCTTTGGAGAAATGTCTATTTAGATCTTCCACCCATTTTTTGATTGAGTTGTTGGTTTTTTTGATATTGAGCTGCATGAGCTGTTTGTATATTTTAGAGGTCAATCCCTTGTCGGTTGCTTCGTTTGCAAATATTTTCTCCCATTCTGAAGGTTATCTTTTCATTTTGATTATGATTTCCTTTGCTGTGCAAGAGCTTTTAAGTTTAATTAGATCCCATTTGTTTATTTTTGTTTTTATTTTCATTACTCTAGGAGGTGGATTGAAAAAGATCTTGCTTCGATTTATGTCAAAGAGTGTTCTGCCTATGTTTTCCTCTAAGAGTTGTATCGTATCCAGCCTTACATTTCGGTCTTTCATCCACTTGGAGTTTATTTTTGTGTATGGTGTGAAAGTATGTTTTAATTTCATTCTTTTCCATGTAGCTGTCCAGTTTTCCCAGAACCACTTATTGAGGAGACTGTCTTCTCTCCATTGTATATTCTTGCCTCCTTTGTCATAGATTAATTGACCATAGGTGTGTGGGTTTATTTCTGGACTTTCTGTCCTGTTCCATTGATTGACTATGATTTTAAAATGCTTTGGACTCTAGAGTCTTTTGCCATTCAATCATTTGTAGATCTGGGGGGACATTTTTGAAATGATCTCTCTCAAGTCTGTGGCACATACCCGTTCTTGCCTGGCCTCCCCTGTCTGTGGTTCTCACACATACGATGGTGTCTTCTTCCCTCCACCTCCCTGAGTGAGTCAGAACTGAGTCTGTCTCCTCTCCGTTTCTCTTCTCTGTGGGAGCTTGAATGCCCAGCCAGGTCAGTGTCTTGTCAAGGGTTCTGCTTTAGCCAAATGAGCCAAGCGTATTGAATGTCTGGGACCCCCTCGTCCTCTGTGCCAGCTGGTGCCCCATCTAGCCCGGGTAACCGTCACACTCACCACGAGGGTACAGGCTCCGTTCCTATTGCCTGTGCCCTCAACCAGTCTCTCTAGCAAGTTCCATCCCTGTGTTTGTTCACCTCAGGGTCTATGTTCTTGACAAGTACCTAATTTATCCACCTCCCATCTGTTCTATTTCTTTAATATTCTAAGGTGCTCAGATGTTTTGATCCCATCCTTCCAGTTCCCAGCAATATCCATGAGTTGTGACCGTTAACATAAAAATAACAGTTAAATTGGACCCATTTGCCACTGTTTCTCGTTACCCTCTGGTGTGAGTGACCACACTGCGTGAATATTCCAGACACGCCTGCAGCACACCTCTGGTACAAAGATCACAGCCCCAGACCCCCCATCACTTGTGATAGGGAGTTGGGGGTCATCCCTTCAGATGCTTCTGTCCTCGAGGGCAACGGGTGGGGTTGGTGCAGGCTTGCTGGGCTGGGGCAGCCAGTTCTTCGCGTCACATCAGGAAGAGGCCTGTCTCAGGAAGCTGCCGTGTGTGTCCAGCATGGTGTGGCAGAGGCAAAGTCCAGACCAGAATCACTATTCGTCCCTTCTTCCATTCAATGTCTGCTGCAATGCCAGGGGCTGCTCTGGGCTCCGAGGGTTCCCAGGTGAGTGGAATCCTCTCCTCAAGTGCAGAGACTCAAAGTATTCTACTGAACTGCGGTGCCGATATGCAGGTTTTGTTCTGGGTGCCAAGAGGACAGGGTACCTAATCCAGCTAGGATGGGGGTGGGAGTCAGTGAGCTGTGATTCTGATTTGAGACTTGAAAGATAAATGGGAATTGACCCGATGAGAGGCCGGGGAGCAGTGGTGTGAAGATGGGGAAGGACGTCCCAGGGGGAGTGGTCTGCACGTTGGATGCCCAGGAGCTGCTCTCTCACGAGGGTGAGGGAGAGGTGGGCAGGGTGCAAGCAATTGGGTTGTTGGGAGGTAAAGAATGAGGCAGGATGGTGAGAAATGAGACTTCGAAACAGGTAAGAACCTGATGACGGAGGGCTTTTTATCTCTCGTACGGGAACTCGGCTTACTGTCCTGTGAGTGGATTGGTGGCTGTGGTGACACGGAGGGGAACGAATACAGGACATTCGAGTCACAGGTGGAGGGGTGAGCTCTGTGTCTGCTGGAATGTGTTTGAGAAACCTGCCTGAACCTTGAGAAGCAGCCTCGCTGGAGGAGGTGGGTGTAGCGCCTGGGCTCTGATTAAACCGTGAGAACACAGGCAGCGTGTGGAGGAAGAGAACACTGGAGCCAGCTCTGAGCTGGGCTGATTGTAAAGGCGCGGGGAACGGATGGAGTCAGACAGCAGGGCCCTGGGACCCGGCGGACCCATTGCTGGCAGACCACTCGGTCTTTCTCAGGTGGCCATCAGCTGTCCTGCGTTCCCACTCCGTTCTCTGCGGCCAGCCAGGTTCTTCTGCATCCCAAGAAAAGGTTGGCCTAGCTTATCTCCTCATGACTTACTGGCCGGTGAGCTTGGCCGAGTGGCGGCAGGGTCGTCGTTAAGAAAGCTTGGCGGCCAGGCCCTCCTTTGGCAGATGGTATCTTTGAAACTTTGAAGAAACAGTTCACGTCAATGCTTATGAATTACTACAAGTATAGAAAATTATGGAAATCTACCTAATTTGTTTTGTAAAGCTAGTATAACGTGTAAACCTAGTGTAACCAAAGTAAAGTTATATTGGATCATGTTTAATGATCATAAATACAAAAATCTTGGGCAACTGCATTAAACGGTGTGTCCGCTCGGGTGGGGCGCCTGTCAGTCAACACATCTCTGCTGAATCTAGGGCTCCCCCTCAAATCGCACAGAGACTCTCAAGGAGGAAGAGACGATGGCTGCAGGGGGTGGAATAACTTCAAGTCTCTGGAGAAGGAGGCTGTGGCCGGGTTAAGAGCGCAGCCCGGGGCGGGTGGTGGAGCCCGGGGAGCCTGGGCCGTGACAGCCCTCAGCCAAGCCCTTAGTCCTGGGATGGCGCCCAGAATGTAGGTCCCTCACGTCACCAGCCTTCTCTGGGTTTGCCCGTCCCTCTTTAGCCGGAACTTCTTCCCCCGTTTCCTCACCCCGTTATGAGACACACGTCACAGTGGAAAGAGCCTGGGCTTGCCAGTACACTACTGGGTTCAAATTCCAGTGCCTCCATATAGCAGCTGTGTGACCTTGGGAAGTTTTGTCTCGCTGAGCCTCCGTGTCTTCAGGAAAGTGGATGCAATGCCGATACCCTTGCTGTCCCCACCGCGCCCTCTGCATAGGGTAGAGATGCAATGCAGATGAGGGAACAGCGGGGCAGCGGTGTGGCTGCAGCTGTTTTGCCCACTTCTCCTGGTCCTTTCCTCTCTATCTCCTGGAGAAACAGTCTTCCTCTAACTCCAGCTTCTTCACAGACACTCTGTCTTTTCTTTCTCTAACTAAACCATCCACCGTAAGCCTTCAGAATTGAAGGGCAAGTTCTCTTCTCCCACATTCCGCCCCCGCTAAGTCAGGGAGATGGTGCAGGTGTCCCCTTGTCTCCTGGCCATCACTTCTGTACCCTTACAGTCCCGGCTACTTTGAATCCCATGCCAGTTGGCTGTGCCGCTCTTTGTCACCATTTTGCTACTGTCTGTGAGCATGTCTTCTTTGAGGACTTTGGAATGTGTCTGCTCAAATCACCGACCCGCAGTGGCACGCAGTACAGAGGCTGCCTGTGTGAGCGCCGGGTCCTTCTTCCCACGCACGGAACTGTGGGTCCCTGTGTGCTGCTTCTCTCTGCCCAATTGACAGGACGTGCTGGGTGCCCTCCTGTGTACCAGGCTCTTTGCTAGACAGTGGCGTTCAAATGTTGAACCAGGCTTATAAGGTCCCTGCCATCATTGAGCTTATATTCTCTGTAGAAATCCTCTCTCTTTCCTGTATTTCTGCCCCTACCTCTATAAACGCACTCAAGCATTTCCCATCCTTAAAAATACTTCTACCGTAAGAATATACAGTGGGGAAAACACAGTCTCTTCAGTAAGTGGTGCTGGGAAAACTAGACAGCTACATGTAAAAGAATGAGATTAGAATATTTTCTCATACCATATACAAAAATAAACTCAAAATGGATTAAAGACCTAAACGTAAGCCCTGAAACATAAAACTCCTAGGAGACAACATAAAGCAGAACACTCTTTGACATGTTATAGCAATATTTTTTGGATCTGTCTCCTAAGGCAAAGGAGACAAAAGCAAAAATAAACAAATGGGACTACATCAAACTAAAAAGCTTTTAACAGGGAAGGAAACCATCGTCAAAACAAAAAGGGAACCTTCTGAATGGGAGAAAAGATTTGCAAATCATATATAAGGGGTTAATATCCAAAATATATAAAGAACTCATGTAACTCAACAACAAAAAACCAAACAACCTGATTAAAAAATGGGCAGAAGACCTGAATAGACATATTTCCAGAGAAGATATCCAGGTGGCCAATAGGTACATGAAAGGACGCTCAGCATCACTGATCACCGGGGAAATGCAAATCAGAGTCACACCGAGATATCACCTCACACCTGTCAGAATGGCTAACATCAACAAGTTAGCAAGGATGTGGAGAAAAGGGAACCCTGTGCACTGTTGGTGGGAATATAAGTTGGTGCAGCCACTGTGGAAAACAGCATGGAGGTTCCTCAAAAAACTAAAAATAGAACTAATAGAAATAAAATGATCCTGCAGTTCTACTCCTGGGTAAAACATCCAAAGAAAATGAAAACACTGATTTGAAAAGTACATGCCACCCAGTATTCTTAGCAGCTCTATGTACAGTAGCCAAAATATGGAAGTAAACTAAGTGTCCATCAACAGATGAATGGATAAGAAGACCTGGTGTATATATGTGTGTATATATATATATACTGCATCACACACACACACACACACACACACACACACACAATGGACTGTTACTCAGCCATAAAAAAGAATAAAATTTTGCCATGTATAACAATGTGGATGGACCTGGAGGGTATCATGCTAAGTGAAGTAAGTCAGACAGAGAAAGACAGATACTGTCTGTTATCACTTATATGTGGGATCTAAAAAATACAACGAATGAATATAACAACACAGAAGCAGACTCACAGACATAGAGAGCAAACTAGTGGTTACCAGTGGGGAGAGGGAAGGATGGAGGGGCAAGATAGGGGTAGGAGGTTAAGAGGTACAAACTGCTATGTCTAAAATAATAAACAAGGATATATTGTACAACCCAGGGAAATATAGCCATTATTTTGTAATAACTTTAAATGGAGTATAATCTATAAAAATTTAGAATCACTGTGTTGTACACCTGAAACTAATATAATCTTGTAAATCAACTGTACCTTAATTTAAAGCAGTTTTTTTCTGTTTTGTTTTGTTTTGTTTTGGCTCTGTTGGGTCTTTGTTGCTGCATGTGGGCTTTCTCTAGTTGTGGTGAGCCGGGGCTACTCTTCATTGCAGTGCACGGGCTTCTCATTGCGGTGGCTTCTCTTGTGGAGCACAGGCTCTAGGCACATGCGCTTCAGTAGTTGTGGCACGCGGGCTCAGTCGTTGTGGCTCACGGGCTCTAGAGTGCAGGCTCAGTAGTTGTGGCTCACGAGTTCTAGAGCACAGGCTCAGTAGTTGTGGCTTGCGAGCTCTAGAGGGCAGGCTCAGTAGTTGTGGCTCACGAGCTCTAGAGCGCAGGCTCAGTAGTTGTGGCTCGCGAGCTCTAGAGGGCAGGCTCAGTAGTTGTGGCTCGCGAGCTCTAGAGGGCAGGCTCAGTAGTTGTGGCGCACGGGCTTAGTTGCTCTGCGGCATGTGGGATCCTCCTGGACCAGGGATCGAACCCGTGTCTCCTGCATTGGCAGGCGGATTCTTAACCGCTGCGCCACCAGGGAAGTCCCTTAAAGCAGTTTTTTAAATAAAAAAACAAAAACAAAAACACGTCTGCCCTTGTCGTGCATCCCTTTAGCCACCACCTCTCCCCTCTGGTCTTCACCCCTTACCCTGGAGCAGCTGTTTGCCCCGGCAGCTGGGCTCCTGTGCCAGCCATGGTGCTGAAACTGTTGGCCAGAAATCCCAAATGTCCTGTGGGCTGAGAAGGCGCGGTGCTGCCCTGTCCCCTCCCGAACCCCGCTCGGTGACACAGCTCCCGCCTCACTGCTTCACTCTTTGCTCGCATTCTCCTTTCAGTCTTTGCCGCCGCCTACGCCTCCTGTGTTTCTCCTCGTTTGAGTGCTGGCCTTGTCTGCGCTGCTCTCCCCAGCCGTCCTCTGTCCCTTCTACACACTCCTCCTGGGAGGTTTCGGCCAAGGCCACGTCTGTGCTGCCACTTCCACAAAGAAGGCCCCCAGAGCTGCCTGGGCTCCCGCGGGCCCTGCCCTTTTCCTCTGTCCCCTCTCTCGCCTGGTGAGCCCCTTATCAACGCCAGAAGCCGGGCCTTTCCGACGCAGGCCTCTCCTCCTCCCGACACGCTCCACACTGAGCTGGTCCCAGGTCCCTGGATACACCTCCAGAGCCCCTCTCTCATTCTCTCCTCCCCATTTCTTCTCTCATATTCAGAGGCTTCTATTGTGTCTTTCCCAGACTATTACATTAGCTTCTTTTTATTCATCTTTAACTTTTTATTTGTATAAAATATAAAGGGATTCAGAGATAAATAAAATATAATCTCTGCCCTTGAGAAGCACACGGTCCTGGCTGGTCACGGGCTTGTATACAAACATGTCTTGTAAACGAGCGCGTCTCCTGGCAGCAGGCAAGACGCACCAGTAGAAGCAGGTGCCGTCTGTTGGGCCACACAGGTGTGAGATGAGGCAGGAGCTGATTAAGGTGCCACCCGTGGCTGACTGCTGTCCTCCCGACACCCTTGAGTGCATCTCTGGCCAGGTGTTTCTGTCCTGTACGCTCTCCTTCAGCACACTTGTAGATTTCCAAGACATCCTGCACACCTTGGTGGGCATCTTTCCGGGAATCTGACCTTTATTCAGTTAAACTGTGGCAGAGGAAGGTTTGCACAAAAAAAGACCCTAAACGATACACACACAGAGACGACCTCTCTGTGCCCGAGTGTCTCCTGGGTTGAATGAGGCCTAGCCCAGCCCACATAAAACCCGGAGCCCACAGTTTCTCTTCTCGATTCTTTAATTGTTTAGTCAGTATCCTGTCATGTTGTCAACACGATCAGAAAAAGCAGATCAAAGGAATAGGCTCCAAAGCAGCAGCTCAGGTATTTCTACTGTTAAAATAGAAAAAGAGAGGGCTTCCCTGGTGGCGCCGTGGTTGAGAGTCCGCCTGCCGATGCAGGGGACGCGGGTTCGTGCCCCGGTCCGGGAAGATCCCACATGCCGCGGAGCGGCTAGGCCCGTGAGCCATGGCCGCTGAGCCTGCGCGTCCGGAGCCTGTGCTCCGCAACGGGAGAGGCCACAGCAGTGAGAGGCCTGCGTACCGCAAAAAAAAAAAAAAAGAAAAAGAAAAAGAGAGTTAGGGCTAGATTTTGGGCAGGGTGACCAGTATATTCCCTCTTGTCACCGTCTATGCTCTCTGGACCCCCGTGCCCTGCACCCTGGCCCGCAGCAGGGCTCAGCCTGCATCCTACAGTCTCCCTGAGACAAGAGCATCCTTCTCCTGCAGCATCCAGGGCAGGGAGAGAGTCCACAGACATGTCAGCCCACCCCGCTGGCATCCGCCCCGTAGGTCGTCGCCTTATCTGGGAATTGGGCTCACCTGGATGACAGGTAATCTGCCCTGATTAAACGTTAATCCAGCAGGTGGGAGTGGAGCTGATACTTCAGCAAACTGTTCTCAAAAAGTGCGTGGAGGTGCCGGTGATGATTCTGGCCGAGATTCGGGAATACAGGGTCCTCTTTTCAGTTCTCTCTGAGTTGACTTACCTTTCTACGCCCAGGCTTTTTAGGCTCTAAGGGACACTCGGCCCTCTCTGTCGGTAATTTTTGGGTGTACCTCCCCAAGGTCTTGGCAGAGCTGCCCTGGTGTGTCACTCGGCTGCGGCTTGGTCCCTGCCACACCTGATCCCGCTGACGTCCCTCCATCACTTAGACACCCTCTTGGGTTGTGGTGCTTTCTGGCTGTCTGCATCCAGTAGAGGAGAAGCTCCAGGAGGCGGGGGCTGGCATGTCCCCTTTGCTCATCACCTGATCCCAGGTGCCCTGCTGTGTCTGGGCCCTGGCTGTGATGGGCTGTGGGTTTTTTCTGCTGTGCTCACATCTGCTTGCCTGTCTTTCAGGAGCCCAGCAGCTGGGGCTGCCGTTTTACACCGACCCTGGAGGACCAGGGATGAACCCTGCTGGGAACCCTGTGGCGATGGCTTTCCAGGTCCAACCCAACTCACCCCAGGGAAGCATGGCCTACCCACCGCCCCCTTCCTACTGCAACACGCCACCGCCCCCATATGAACAGGTGGTGAAGGCCAAGTAGCCGGGGGAGGCTGTCACCCGCCCTCCCTGGCGCCCCATCACTGTTCACCTCCAGGAATGGTCTTCTGAGCCACTAAGGGCAAATTCCTTTCTGATATCTTCAAAGCAAGCACAGCTTCCTTTCAAGTTTTCCTTGGAGGACCAGTATTTGAATTCACCTCGTGTCTCCTCTGTTGCTTCTGTTTCCAATGTCATCTGTGCTCTGGCCGAGTGGAGAGTCCCGAGGGTTGACCCCCAAGGGTGGCGCATCCAGACCCTCAGGGGAGAGACCCCGGCAGAAGGTGAGGCAGGGCGCGTGCAGGTGAGTACGCGTGAACGCGAGGAGGGGCCCAGGGCGCCCGGAAGGCCCCACACACGGCAGGCGGCCCGTCTGAAACGAGGCACCACAGGGCCAGCTGTGTGAGCCCCTTGCCCATCAGTCTTCCTCTTCCAAAGGCTCTCAGAGAAAACAGGCGTTGGTGGCGCAGCCTCGGAGCCCCGTCTTCTCCATCCCCTTCCTGAAGACCAGAGCTGCCCTCTGCACAGCCAGGGCTGGGAGAGCCCTGGGCACGGCTTGCACCTCAAGGAGATGGGGATCTAGAATCAGGCCAAGTTGCTGTCTATAGTTACCTGAAAGTCACTAAGGAACGTTATTTAAATTCATGGGAAATTGCCCCCTGCCTCCAACCGGACATTGCATTTGATGAGCTCTTGGTCTGACTTGGGGAAAAGAGTGTTCGAGCCCTTTTCAGTGTGTCCTGTGGAAGATGGCGTGGAGTCCTGTCCTGAGGTCAGACTCGGAGTCTTTCCTGGACATCGGCAGCTCTCTGGCCTGTGATCACGGCCAGACAGCTCTGCGCCGTCCCCTGAGGTAGCTCTGACGGTGCGTTGTGATGGACACTTTCAAAGCAGACAGGCGCATCCGGCTGGGAAGCCACGTCAGCCTCTGGAGAGAGGTGTCCCAGCAGGGCGCAGTCAGTGGCTCGAGCCTGGGTTGGGCAGGCCTGGGCCCTGGCTGGTTGGCCTCAGCAGGTGTGCGCCGGGCTCCGAGCGGGAGGAGCTTGCTAAGAAAGAGGCGGGAACGCAAGACCCCAGGACTGCAGAGCGATCTCTTCAGAAAGGACTGAACAGGCTTCACTGATGATGAATTCATCAAAATTAGAATAAAGAAGATCTGGTTGGAAACGCAAAGCCTGGCTCAGAAACCTCTCTGGCCCTGGGATCACAGGTAGTCCTGGGGTTGTCAGGGGGCCGGGGTCCTGTTCTTCTGCGTAGTGAGTAATGCCCACGGTCGCGTATTTAAACCCAGAGTGAGACCTGACAGGTCACGTATAGGAAGGGCAAAGCCGCATAGCCGAGACATGTAGGTCCCTGTATATGTAGTGGTGGGGTGGAGTGCATTTTTTTTTTATTTTGCGGTACGCGGGCCTCTCACTGCTGTGGCCTCTCCCGTTGCGGAGCACAGTCTCCGGACACGCAGGCTCAGCGGCCATGGCTCACGGGCCCAGCCGGTCCGCGGCATGTGGGATCTTCCTGACCGGGGCACGAACCCGTGTCCCCTGCATCGGCAGGCCGACTCCCAACCATTGCGCCACCAGGGAAGCCCAGAGTGCTTATTTTTGAAATGAACTCAACAGAGCCTCTTGAGGAGTTGTCACTCATTGAACCTGAGCGTCAGGACATCTCACCGAGTGGATACTGAGGGTTTTCATTCCCTAGCCCTAGTCTCCGTGTCCCTGCTCTACTGGGACACGTCTGTGGCGTAGGAGTGAGGAATCAGGATGGGGCCACACTGACTTACCTTTTCTAAGGGTGGGGGATCCCCGGGAATTCCACAGGACGCTCCTGGAGCCAGATGAACCCCTTGGAAACAGTCTGTGAACACGGATGCTGCTGCCGGTGTCTTTGACCACCGAGTGTGACCTCCGAACTCCTGTGCCCAACTTAGTACCTCCCCGCACTCAAGTCCTTGATTCGAATGAGACAACGAAGCGCAACATTTGCTGTTTACAACCCAGGACAGCTGCATGGGTCCGGAAGGTCCTCTTCCTCCAGGTCATTCGTTTTGCATCTTCAGGTCCAGTTTCCCCCGAGCTGGATTGGGTGCATCTGAGTAGCCACCCAAATGTCCGTGACGAAATTCTGTTTATCTTTTTGATAGCAAATGATCTTGAGACAGTGATTTACGTAGCACTCAACAATCTTATATTCATGTTTGTGTGAGATAAATTTTGTTTTCCCTTGAACCAGGGTGAGAACCCAGGCACTGACACTGTGTGTGGAAATTCCACTCGCAGTGACATTTCCTGCCCATTCTGTTTCCCCCCGTGCTGTCGGTGGACAGTGCCCACCGCTTGGAGCCGGTCCAGTTCCTGGTGTGTGAAGTTCCACAGAGTTCCGTAGCAGGTGTGGCCAGGAGGAGCTGGGAGCAGATCCGTGCGTGCTTTTCCTCTTGTAACACTTGGCTTATTTCTCTTTTCTGTACTTTTGATAGGGTCATGTTTCCTATGTATGCAAAATAAAAATAAATTTGGGTGTGTGCTTTGACTCTTTTGCTGGGGAGTGGGAAAGAGGGGAGAGACGACGTTTCTAAAGAAGGATGCACAGTGGGCTCTCAGTTCAGCTGGGTGGGGTGGATGGAGTGCGTGAGGAATGCACCCAGTCTCAGGAGAACTGGAAATTAGATGCTATCCAAGAAGATAAGGAACTTTTGTTTCACCAACACATTTAAAATATCTAGCTAAGGAAAAAATTCTCAGAATAGGAAGACAGAAGCATTAATTATGTGGACTCACAGCTAATACTGATATTAATTATCTGGGGGCCTGAGTGTACTTTGCATAGGTAGGGGAGCCTTGATTTTAAAAATCCAACTCTAGGGCTTCCCTGGTGGCCCAGTGGTTAAGAATCCGCCTGCCAATGCAGGGTACACGGGTTCGAGCCCTGGCCCGGGAAGATCCCACATGCCGCGGAGCTACTAAGCCCGTGTGCCACAACTGCTGAGCCCACGTGCTGCAACTACTGAAGCCTGTGCACCTAGAGCCCATGCTTCACAACAAAGAGAAGCCACTGCAATGAGAAGCCCGCGCACCACAAAGAAGAGTAGCCCCCGCTCGCCACAACTAGAGAAAGCCCGCGCGCAACAACGAAGACCCAATGCAGCCAAAAATAAATAAATAAATTTATTTAAAAAAAGAAAGAATCCAACTTTATTTGGTCAGAAACTGTATTTCTCTCACAGATCTATAGCTGCTACAGTTAGGCTGTATTTTAGATGAATCACCAACTGAGATAATGTTTATCAAAAAGTGTCTTATAATTTACTATATTAAAACAGGACAGGAAATAAGGTGGAAGAGGCCAGCCTGCCTGCTGGTGGGGAACGCAGAGCTGATTTAGACGCCTCACTGGACAACCCGCTGGTCCTCAGCTTCCCCCAGTGAAACGGGAGCAGGTCATTTACACATCAAAGGTCATGACTGGAGATGGCAAACAGTACTCACTCTTGTCTGTCCCTCCCAAATTTCACTGAACTCCCAAAAGTCCATGATAGTTATCAAGGCAAAAAAGTGCGAGATCAGAAACTGTAGTTTCTGAAATAGAAGGTGAGTTGCTCTCAAGCAAGGGTAGGGAGGGAAAGGCGGTAGTTGGCTTCTTCACGCCTGTCATGGTCAGGAGGAAGTTAGCAGCGTGCCCCCGTGTGGGTGCAGAAGAGATGCGGATACGGGTGGCAGAAGTCGTGTCCTCTCGCCAGAGCCCCATCCCCCAAAACCTGCTACCCACTCGTGCCCTTGAATGAGTTTCTCCCCTCAGAGGTGACGAGGTTGTACTCACAGGCTGCTAGGACCTTTCTCACCGGAGTCTAGGGCTGGGCCCTAGGATGCAGGTGCAGGAGTTGGATGGGTGGAGGGGTGAGCGGGGCAGAAAGAAGGTGACAGGATCCACCGAGGGCAGAGTCTGGTGGGCGGGAGGCCTCCAGTCTCCAGGTCCCCGGGCAGGCAGTCCCGCTCTCCACGCCCCTTCTCTGCGCTCCCCTGGGGAGATGCGAAGCCCGGTCCCTCCCTCCAGGCGGCGGAGCGGGGAGGGTCCGTGTGTCTCGTCCTCAAGTACCCAAAGGTCCCAGTGCCCGGCACGTGTGGTTCGGTTCTGGGGAGCCCTGGGAAGGCACGTCCGCGCCTAGCTCAGGCCGGTGCCCGGCCAGCCGAGTCCCCCAGAGCCTGGGGAGGACGCTCTGGGCGCGCTGACCTTGGAGACCGCCTCCCTCTGCCCACCTTCTGCGCTTGCTCTCGCCGGCCGTCCTCGTCGCCCTGTGTTGTGGTGAGGGCCCTGGCTTAGCGCTCGCGGTGGAGCCGGGTGGGCACGGAGAGACCATACGCGCCCATGGACGGGCGTTCCGGACGCCCTGCCTCGGAGTCGCCCTGACGACTGGGGGCACGGGACGTCCTGGTGTCCCCGTTTCCCCATCTGGAAAGTGGGGCTACGGAGGCGCCCAGGGTGTGGTGCGCGTTGGACAGCCAGCGACGCACGCGACACCCCGCGATGAGCCCGGGACCGGGGACCGCGGCTTCTGCGCCCAGATCGCCCGCCCAGAGAGGGGACGGGAGACTGGGCCCCGCCCCGCCCCGAGCCAGGCTGGGGCGCGGCACCTGCGCGAAGCGGGTGGGGCGGCCCCGGGGAGGCTCCAGGAGGGGACCCTGCTTAGCCCTTCTTGGCAAAGTCCCTGCTGATACTTTTTTACTCAAAACCCAACCCGTGCCTTTATTTTTAATCTAAAATGTAGACCGTACAGGAAAGCACAAAGCAAAAGGTAAACTGAAATCACCTGCGACCCCAGTATCCCGAGACTGCGGCTGGGCGTGTTTCCGTCGCTTTCTAGGTCCCTCGCTCTGACGACACAGGTGCACCGCGGGATCCTTCGTAGCCCACTTTCCTCTAGCATTTTTCCTGGCATTTAAATAGTCTCCTGCTTCTTCCCTGCAATGATTAAACAGCGCCCCACCACACGGCTGCGCCGCAGGTGATTTAACCCACACACTCCGATCTAATTTGGGGGTCGCTCCATTTTATTTTTCATTTTTAAACAGCAAAGTATTCTACACACCCAGAATAATGAGTGTAACTTTTGCCTAAGGCGTACGGTGGATGCCGGCCGGACGCTCGGGAGCGAGCGGCGAGGGGCCGGGCCGGTGGTGGGGCGAGGACGCAGGGGACCCGAGTCGCCCTGAACTCCCGCCGGGCCCCGAGGCGCTCCCTCCCGCGCCAGTCCGGTCCCCGGGCCGTGGACGCCTAGTCCCGGATGACTGTGCGGGCCGAGATCGCCTACAAACCCCCAGGACGGTGGCTGCCGTGGAAAACCAGGCTTTCTGGTGACGCCTCTCAGTTTGCTGGCGTAACTGCGGATGCTGCAGAGCAGATGTACTCACGTGAACACGCAAGCCACTCAGGACGCAGGACGGAGGCGCCCCGCGCAGCGGCTCCATTGCGCCGCCTACCACCGCCTGCCTTTCTTCCTAATTTTACCACATATATGTTTTGTTTCACTTTTCGGTATTAATGTATTTCTCCAACTTGCTTCTTTTGCAAAAACTGTTGCTCATTTTCCCCTATTATGGACAATGCTGTGCTGAGCGAGCCTGTGACCATTTTAAATGTTCATCCACATTTATTTCCTCAGAATAAAACCTGAGGCTTAAATTGCTGGCTCGAAGCATCTGTACATTTTCCCGGGCTTTCGGCAAATATTCCCACTGGGAAGATTGTGCTGACGTGTCCCACCAGGCTTGGCAGGCACTGAGTATGAGCCACGGTCCATGCATAGCTGCCAACTTGAGCAGGGGCCGGAAGCCCCATTTTTGTTCAGTTTGTATCATTTATTACATGAATCTCTCACCAACTGTGAGAAGCACCTTCTCGAGAGGTGTGTGGTTGGCAAGACCAAGGCTGGAAAGACCAAGCTCTCATGGAAGAGAGAAGGTTGGGGAGAAAACATGAAATATGGCATATATTAAATAAATATATTTATGAAATATTTATGATATAGAAACATAGCACTGAATATATACGGCATTAAGTATATAGATACATGAAATGTAGCTTTAAGTATATATTACGAGTGGAGTAAGTAAGACTTCTGTAAGCTGTCCACCCCCAGATACCTGCGGCACTCTTCTCCTCAATGTCCTTCCTCAGCTTATTATTCGGGTGGCAGCATCACGGTCTGGGGCAGCCTCTCCCCTGTTCTTTGAGGACACACACATCCTACCCCTTGAAGTGTGTGAACCAGCCCAGACCTGGCAACCCGAGTCCTCATTTTCATTCTTCAGTGAGCACACCGCACTCATCGTGGGCTCCGGAGTCGAAGCATCTCTGCCGCTTAAACTCACTGGTTAGCCCCCGGTGAGGGGTTCTGCACTCTGAGCCTCAGCTTCCTCAACCGAACCGTGAGGACAGGAACACCTCCATGTTGTTTGGTTTAATCCAACCCCCATTCCCTTCCCTGTTTCTTCTGTAGAAGCCAGAAGAGCCACACATTTTCTTTGCAACGGGCCCAGTCTTGGCCAATGATAGATACTACAGAAGTCTACTCTGGGCCTCTGGGAAAGATTTCACTTTTGTCATGAATGAGACTGGAGTTGCTGGCACCGCCACATGCAGGTTCACCCTGCTTTCAACACTGATGTGATATCTGGAGCTGCAGCAGCTACCTTGTGACCATGATGGAAAGGCCAAGATGATCACAGAGATACCAGCTTTCATAGGGTTGAACCAATTCTAGGTTTATTACCTGAAACAATAAATTCCTGTGAATCAGAGATTTTCTGTAAGTAACCTTCCTTGTGGGGTGGTTGTGAGAAGTAATTTTTTTAAGGACTAAATACAGTACCTAACACTGATACTCAACAAAAGGTATTTTGTGATTTTTTTAGTAGTGTGATCTCAGTTGCCACAGGGTATTTTCAACTCTGATACATGAATGGCCAGGAGTAAGAAGATGCTTGTCGAAGGTGATTCTCTGCTTCCAATCAGCATAGTGACCTTGGGCAAGTCTTGAACCTCTATGGGCCTCAGTTTCCTTAGCTGCTTATAAAATAATCAAACTTCCCTCTCAGCTCTAAAATTCTTTGATTTTATTTTCTTTTCCCTAGAAATCTTTCCATCACAGGATGTAGCATCCCGACTGACGACCACAGAAGGATGTGGAGGGCGTGTGATATTCCTAGTGCAGTTTA
Source organism: Phocoena phocoena (assembly GCF_963924675.1). NCBI lineage: Eukaryota > Metazoa > Chordata > Mammalia > Artiodactyla > Phocoenidae > Phocoena > Phocoena phocoena. The sequence continues at coordinate 6,769,319 of NC_089227.1, read as the reverse complement.
CAAGTCCCTCAGGACACCCTGGGACTCCCAACCAGGCCTCTGCATGTGATGCAGTACGGAGTACAAAATACCACCTAAGAAACAGTCTTGCCAAAAATGTCCAACCAGGATATAACCACATCTGGAGCAGTGTCGTCTGACAGACATTTTTATGATGATGGAAATACTTGCACTGTCCAGTACAGTAGCCACGGGCTAAATGTGGATATTGGGCACTTGAAATGAGGCTAGGATACATATAGTTGATTCACCTTGTTATACAGCAGAAACTAACACAACATTGTAAAGCAATTATAGTCCAACAGATGTTAAAAAAAAAAAAAAAGAAATGAGGCTAGGGAGATGCAGGGACTGGATTTTAAAATTTAACTTAATCTTCATGAAACTAATTTACATTCAGATACTCATCGGTGGCTAGTGGTTACCATACTGGACAGTGTAGCTCCAGAGTCCAAACTGAACCTCCAAGTTTCAGGAAGTGGGGAGATGGCAGGACAAGTTTCCGTGGGGAAAGAATCAGACAAACTCATGGGGGAGATTTATAAGACAACAGTCCTGGTGTCTTCAGAAAGTTGATATCGTTAAAAACAAAACAAAAAAGCAGGTGAGTGTCCTAGGTTATGAAAAGATTAACAAAATAGGAAGCAGGAACCTAGATTGGATGCTGACGCAAAACAACAACAATACAGACTTAAAGCCCTCCTGACTCGGTCGGGGCACCGGACGTGGCCTGGATGCCCCGTGTTACAGCATCACTGTTAGTTTTCTCAGGTGTGACACTGGTACTGATTACGCAGCACATTATTATAATAATAATTTTATTTTTGGCTGCGTTGGGTCTTCATTGCTGCGTGCGGGCTTTTCTCTGATTGCGGCGAGCGGGGGCTGCTCATTGCTGCAGCGTGCGGGCTTCTCATGGCGGTGGCCTCTCTTGTTGCGGAGCACAGGCCCTAGAGCACAGAGGTTTCAGTGGTTGCAGCACGCGGGCTCAGTAGTTGTGGCACACGGGCTTAGTTGCTCTGCAGCGTGTGGGGTCTTCCCGGACCAGGGATTGAACCTGTGTCCCCTGCATTGGCACGCGGATTCTTAACCACTGAGCCGCCAGGGAAATCCCTACATCATGTTTTTTAAAAGCTCCCATTGGATCACATTGGTTTACAAACATGCTGTTATTTAAAAAAAAAAAAAGTTTTTTCTTGATCTTATTTCTCTTACCAACTATGGCCCCATTTCTTTCCTCTCTTTTGCAACCAAACTCCCTTTAGCGTTGTCTGTCCTGCTCACCAATTCACCAAGGACCTCCAGGCTGCTGGATGCAATGGCCAACTCCTAGCATTTCTCTCACTTATCAGGATCGGCTGAAGCAGCTGGTCACTCCTCTGCACACGTAAAATTTCCTCACTGGCCTCCAGGAAAACAGACCTCTACCCAATGAGGTAGAGGTCTTCTTCTCATCCTCCTTTGCTGGAGCAAACTCCTCCCGATTCTTGGTGTTATGTGGCCAAGGCTCTGCCTTAGCTCCTTCCTTCCCTATTCCCTTTCCCCGCACTTTCTGGGTGAGCTCTCTCAGCTCACAGCTGTAAATAATCAATATGCAAATGACTCCAAAGTGACAGTTCCCTCCCAGATTTCTCTCCAAACTCCAGCCGTCCCCGGTCACCTCAGACTCCACATGCCCGGACCCCCGACTGGCCTCTTCCACATCTCAGCTGCTGGCGACGCCCCTTCCAAGGCTAACTCTGCTCTCTCATGCTCTGCACTGGCCGTCAGGAATCCTACTGGCTCTAGGACACAGCAAGAGGCCGACCATTCTCGCCAAGCCCACATCATCTCTCTCCTGGACCAGCCTTCTGGTTTCCCTAGGTCCACCAGGCATTCTCTCAGGATGTCCCCTTCGACGCATAAATCAGATAACGTCCTTCCTTTGCTCAAACCCTCCAGTGGCTCTGTACTTCACCCAGAGCAAAAGCCAAACTCCTCCGAATGGCCTTCCAGGCCCGGGCCTTCCTTCCTCCCCGCCCCCTCCCCCGCGTGGTCATTCACTCCACTCTTGAACAGGGCACGGCCTTTGTCAGGTGCTCTTTCCACAGATACTCATCTGGCCAACTCCTTTAATTTCTTCAAGTCTTGGCTCAAATGTCACCGTCTCTAGTCTTACTCTGACCATCCTGTTTAAAACAGTAATTTGTGTTCTCTCCACCATCAGTCCCTCTTATTTTGTTTTATTCTATCTTTTTTCCATATTATTTATTACCTTATAGGAGAAAATCTGTCTATTTAGCCTTATTGCTTGTCTCTCGCTGCTACACAAACTCTACAAGATAAAACTTTTTGACTGTTTTGATCACTGATGGATTCCAAGTGCCCAGAATAATGTGTGGCATTGAATAAGCCCTTCATGACTATGTGTTGAGTAAATTAACATCCTCAAGGAGATAAAATATTGCAACAAGAAGAGGATATACACAAAAGATACCCTGAGAACAAGAAAAACTCCTGGAACTAAACACACAATGGAAGGATTTGAAAATAAAGTTGAAATCTCTTGGAAAGGAAAGCAAAAAGGTGGAGGGGAAAAAAACATTAAGAAATAATTCAAGAAAATTTCCTAGAATTGAAACACACGAGTTCCCAGATTGGAAGGGCCTACCAAGAACCCAGGACTACATCGACAGATGAATGGATAAAGAAGATGTGGCACATAGATACAGTGGAATCTTACTCAGCCATAAAAAGAAACGAAATTGAGTTATTTGTGGTGAGGTGGATGGACCTAGAGTCTGTCATACAGAGTGAAGTAAGTCAGAAAGAGAAAAGCAAATACCGTATTCTAACACATATGTATGGAATCTAAAAAAAAAAAAAAGTTCTGAAGAACCTAGGGGCAGGACAGGAATAGGAATAAAGATGCAGACATAGAGAATGGACTTGAGGACACATATGTATTCTAACACATATGTATGGAATCTAAAAAAAACATATGTATTCTAACACATATGTATGGAATCTAAAAAAAAAAAAAAGTTCTGAAGAACCTAGGGGCAGGACAGGAATAAAGATGCAGACATAGAGAATGGACTTGAGGACACGGGGAGCGGTAAGGGTAAGCTGGGACGAAGCCAGAGAGTGGCATGGACATATATACACTACCAAATATAAAATAGATAGCTAGTGGGAAGCAGCCACATAGCACAGAGAGATCAGCTCGGTGCTTTGTGACCACCTAGAGGGGTGGGGTAGGGAGGGTGGGAGGGAGACGCAAGAGGGAGGAGATATGGGGATATATGTATATGTATAGCTGATTCACTTTGTTATACAGCAGAAACTAACACACCATTGTAAAGCAATTATACTCCAATAAAGATGTTAAAGAAAAAAAAAAAAAAACCCAGGACTAGGCTCATCATTGTGACAGAGATAAAACTGTACAATTTGCAAAGTGCTCACATCAAAACACAACATCTGAGCACAAGGAAACAATCACTGCGGCTCTGAGGTTCTCGGAGGTAACACTGGAAGCTAGAAGTCAGTATGATGCCTCGAAATTTCAGGAGGAAAGTGGCTTCCAGTGCAGAATTCTCTAAACAATCTCTGATTCAAGTGTCAGGGCAGAACAACGACGCCCTTCAGGCAGGCAAGTTCTCAGAACTTTCAGCTCAGCTGCAGGGAGCATGGCCCTTCCTGCTACCGGAGAGCCTCTGGAGGCAGCACCGTCCTGTTCGTTACCCCCCTTTTAGTTCCCAGCAGCCAAGCATAAAGCGCTGGATAACCCTGTGGCCTCTCTGACGAAACGGTTTGAAAAGCTGGCTTCCTCAGTTCGTGGGACCGTGGGAGACATCTGTATGATTATGGGTGGATATGCGATCATGCTGCTTGCTACATGTTTTATTCTCTCGCGAACAATACTTTAAGGAGGGCGTGAGGTCCCTGTTAACATGTGACCAGCACTGCATCTGATGATGATCTTATGAAAGCCACAAGGATCTACCTGGTGCAGAAGCGGGAAGACCTCCAGGGGCATTGAACAAAGATCAGGCTGGAGGACGGAGCACCCAGCCTCTCTGAACTTTTAGATTTTGTGTAAGCCTGAAACTGTGGCTTGGTTCCTCCTTGCCCCCGTGGCAGACTCTTCCCCTTGAAGGACCCTGGTGCGGCTGGGCACACACACGCCCATGCCCACGATGGCCGAAAGCTCGGGGATGCTAGGCAGAGCAGTGGTGCGCGATGGTGGCGTGGCCTGGGATTTTGGAGCTGGGCAGACCTGGGTTTTCATTTCATTGCTCAGGAGAGTGAGCCCGTTTCTTCACACACAAGCACTACACGCACACCTTCAACTCCCCCATCACAGAGCACTTCCACGTGCTAGATGCTTTCTCCATTTGTTATTCCACTAACCAAATAAGGTTGGTTAGTCCAAATAAGGTCCTGATTACACAGAGAGACTCTAGGAAACGGCTGATCCAAATTCACACAGGCTGCTCCAGCCTCTGCGCTGGATGCCCACTCCACAGGCTCCTTGACGACGGGGGCCAGCCGCAGCCTCACGCCAGAGGTCACGGCGCCGCAAGGCTGAACCGGTCACACTTCGCCGCGGTGCCCTCCCGCCATTGGCAGAAGTGCACGCCCGGAGGCCCGCCGCCGCGCCCGCGCTGCGGAGGAGCTGTCCGAGGTGCTGACACAGGCGGGCCGGCCCTGAGCCTGAGCGGGGCTGCGCCCTTCCGCAGGCGTCCGTCGCGGGGCCGGGCAAGCTGCAGGAGGGTGGCTGTCGCCGTCACTCTCAGCACAGAGCACAAGGCCTGGCATGCTGGGTGGAGGACTTGAGCAAACTGGAGAGGGAAATGGGGGCAGGGGCGCGTTGTGAGGCCGACTGGACGCGTCGTAGCCTCCGTCACCCAGCGACCCCACCCCAGGGAGCAGGGGCCGTGGAGGAGCCTGCGGCCTTCCTCTGATCAGGAGAAGCGACGACGCAGCACTGCCTTCCAGGCCACCGGCCAGTTTGACAGAAGGCTGACAGGTGCTGGGGGTGACCGTCTGGTTGGAATGGACACCTGGCTCTCCTCCAGAAAACATGATGTGGAAAAACAGAGACCTGAAAGGAAGGGGCCCTTGAAGCTCAGCAGAGAGACTGGGAAGGAGTAAAGACAGTCTGTAAAAACGTTTGGGGGACCTGGACCTCACGCCTGGGTCCTGCTTTTGTGAATTTAGCAAATGAGTAATAGCGGTTGAGAACTGCCTTACGAAGTTAAGAGTATGGAATTGCACTGAATGGTTCGAGGGACCCAGGAGGGCAGGAGCACAGATGACAGGGCCTCTCCGGGATTTCAATTTCTCACCTTCCGTGTTGGGCACGTAGGGGAAGAGGTACTGAGTACAAGTCAGAAGTATGGCCACTGGCAAGAACCGTCGGGTCGGAAGCCTGACTGTCCCTCATTCGGGCTGTGACCCTGGTCAAGGCCATCAGCTTTCTCATTTGTAAGACAGTGATGAGAAAAGTGCCCACCGCCATGCACGCCGTGACCCCAGCCGTGCTGGGGCCATTCACGGTGACTGTGAGTGTAAAGGCCTGTCACATGGGCAGGCTCAAGACAGGCTTCTCTTGGTACTGCCCAGGGCTCGGAGGCCCTTGGGATAGAGAGAGAAAGCCGTCATTCTAGTGAAGCACCTAGGACGCCATAACGTGAGCAACGGCCACGTTTTCCACGAGGAAGGCCATCTTCAGAACAGTGGCCAAGGCTTCCAACCGTCGCTCTCAAAGGCAGAGGTGAGAAGAGACGAAGACCCCGCAAGTGTCACAACAAAACCATGTTTTTACTAAGTACCGAAACAGGGAACCCCACAGAGTTTCTGTGGACATCAACGTTTTCTCTTTCTTATTTTAAAATGGCATTGTGCGTACACATTATTTTACACACTTAGACACATCTTGGATACACAAACTAAGAAATCACCGTGAGCTGCTCTGAGGTCCGAAATTGCACTCATCACAACCACTAAACCAGCTCTGGGACTCCTCTGTCCCGCTGCCTCTGGGGACTGAGAGCTGGACCTGGCACCGTGCAGCCGCCCGTGTCGCGCCCCAGGAAGCGGGTTACTGTGGAGTCACAGACTGCGTCTCTGTTGACATCTGGTGGGCCAGCGGGAGGGGTCAGTCCAGCTGGCTTCTAAAAAAACCCTGCAAATACAATCTCCTCCGTTTACCTCACAAGCACTCCATCTTCCCTCAGTGTGCGAGGCAGAAACAAGCCGAACATACAAGGCATCGTGACGCCCAGGTGTCACGAAGGGTCACCCTCACTGCTTCCGGTCAGGAGACACGTGGCCAGGACCAGGGCCTCCACGCGCTGCCCCCTCTTGCTGAGGGGGGTGAACCCTGTGCAGCCCCACTGGCCCCCCTGAGAAATGCGGCGGCTTGGGTAAAACTCCGTGCCGAAGCCCCGCGAGGTGGCAGCACTGCAGCTGGGCTGAGCTGCGACACCAGGGGAGCTCTTCGGACAAACAGCCCCTCGGCTCACTCACGTCCCGCCTGCAGGCCCCGGGGACGCACATGAGCAGGCCCGGGAAGACGGTTACAACACAACCGTGAGGATTTATACCCATGGAAGTCATCATCCTAACTTGAACAGTCGTGACGGAGACTCATGAGGCGTCATTTAGAAACCGAAGGGCACGTGTTCGGGAGTCGGGCCCACCGCCAAGGCTCAGCAGGGTCCTGAGGACTGCACAGAATTACACACGTGTGAAGGGATCTGTCTTCTACATGGACACTCTCTCACCTTTATGAAAGGAGTGGAAACGAGGCTGATAAACATCTGGCAGTCCCTTGTAGATAAGGACCAGACCATCAGAGAGACCTATCTTGTCTTTTATGAACTGGCCGTAGCTCATGAGAAGTCTGTACAAAGTCCTAGACCACTCATACCATGACAGCAAAACTCTTCTAAAAACAGATGTACAAGGTAAAATTACTGAGGGTATGCTAAGCCAAATTAACGCCCAGTTTTAAAATAAAAACTGTCAGACAGACAGAATCGTAATTTTCTTGGGTAGGAGACTGTTTTCCATATGCATAAATGCAGACTAGTACTTTATGCCTAATACGTTTCATCAAAGGTGAGACTTTTATCACCCAAATAGTAGACAGAAATAAGGACTAAATTCATTCCAAATTTGTATTTGGACGACTTAGCAAACTCTGGAGTGAGTTCAGCTGGAGGGACATGGAAGAGACGCATATCCTTCCGCTCATCGTGCGTCTGGGATTGTGCCCGCTGTGCTTGTAACACTGTTGCAACACTGACAGAACTGAGGCGCAGCCTACTCTACTAACACACACTGAGTCTAGACTGGCCAACCCCCAGTCACGGCTACATGATTTACAATGTGGCCACGAAAACGGCTCCCTCGAGTGGCCCTGGTGTCATGAGTCCACCCCCCAGGGCACGAGCTGCCCTGGATTGCGAGCAGGGTCCGGAACTTCACACGAAGAGCCTGAGAATGGGAGCCCCAGCAGAGCTGCAATGCACCCCCTCTGGCTTCTTAAAAACACTGAGGTGAGCACAAAACACAAAGAGGGAGCATTCTACCTGGTGGAAAGGCTCACCACCCCCTACTCCAGCAAACTCCCTCTACCTGTTCTATTTTTTTTCATTTCTGGAGTGGTCTTTCTCTCGTGCTGATCTGAAAGGTACCCACAGAAAATGCTGGAAAGTCTTATGACTGGGACATCACTGCGGAGAATCTTCTGTTACATAGGAGAGACACCACCTGCCTATTTCCTGTTTGTCAGTACAGAAAACACCCCACTTTAAATATTATGTACAGCGAAGAGGCTGCCGCGTGCCCTCATGCACAGCCAGCTCGGGCTCATGGACAGAGAAGGGCTTCCGTTTAGAACAACCTACACCTACAGACAGCAAACACCAAGAGACATGCACACACTACAGAGAACTGGACACGAGGAATTCATATTGTACACCAGTGAGGGGACACTGTTACAGAACGCTGATGGGATGGTCTGTCATCACATTCTGACACAGGGTTCTGGGAGGGTGCCTGCTTCTCCTTTTTCTCCCTCTTTCAGGATTCACACTTGGTTCTGTGTCAGGCACTAAGCAAGCCGGTGGCTTCTGGTCCAGTTGGATCTCTCAGTCGTCTTTTTGCACCTTTGTATCCTTCTGTGGAGAGCCGAGTTCAAATGCTGGAAACCGTGATGCCTCTGGGGCCAGGATGTCGGAGAGGAAGTGAACAGTGCCAGCCATACCTGCAACGCAAAACGCGGTCCTTCGTGAGAAAGGGTGCGTGGCAGGGTCCAGAACCGAGTGACCTCTGATGGCTGCCTTTACTGGGGCTGTAAGGATGTGGGAAAGGTGGGGAGGACTTTGAAAATAACTTCACACACACAAAAAGGAAATCTTCACATCAGCACCCAGCAGGTAATACCAGTTTTCTTCATTCTCTTAATTTTAAAAATAATTGGTTTCTGAGCTTTAATCTTGTATCTTGACACTTTGAGATGATTTCACAGAAGTGCTAACAAAAAGGTTAAGCGCGCTGCTACGGTGATATTCCAACATATAAACGTCCTCTCAGAGCCTTTACGTTCTTATTCCAAACGGAAGGTTGCATTTTGGGTTTCAAAAATGTTATTTTAAAACGAACTTTACTTGCTTGGTCAAAATCCCCACCGCCAATCACTGCAGTAACTCAGCAGCCTACCCGAAGGATCCCTTGGCAGGAGGGAGCTCCTCCACAAAGGGTCCTGGGCGCTGTGGGCCCTTCCAGCCTAGTGGCCTCCACACCGACACTCACCCATCCAACGAGAACCTAGTCAGTGTCTCCTGCCAGGCACTTGTGAGGCACAGGGGCCCAGAAGAATGCAAGAGCTTCCCAGCCTCTCGGGAGGGTACATTCCAAGCTTTTTCACCCGCTGGGGCTTTGAATTTGCCATGATCAACTTGAATTTATGAACCTGAATCAACTCCATTTAGAGTTCAGGTATTAACTGTGTTATATCTGATACAAATACACCTCATTTTTATGACCCAGAAGACGAAAATTTTTATTCTGAGAAACATTTTTTCGTTACAGTTTCTTTGAATATTAAAAAGATCTTATTCTGCAAAAGATAATGACAAATGCTCTAATTTTTGCTGGTTTATCTATTATATAATTAAAATCTCAGTAGCAGAAATAAAACAGGGCATTAGCACGACAGACAGTTCAGACATCAAGAAGATAACGAAGGACTGCCACCAAAGCTTTTTATGCACAGAAATTTAACCCCTCAGGTGAACTGGAGCAATATCTTGAAAATACAAACTACTAAAACTCACTGAATATGAAACAGATAACTCGAACAGCCTTGTAACCTATTAAACAAACTGAATTTGTAAACTTCAGACTCCCGGAAAAGAAATCTCTCGGCTAGGAAGGTTTCGCTGAAGAATGCTACCAAACATTTAAATGAGAATTCTTCCACCAATTAATATACAATCTATTACAGAAAACAGAGAAGGTACTTCTCACAGTTTATTAGGCCAGTATTACCCAGATGGCAAAACCAGACAAACACAGTATAAGAACGGAAAACTACAGGCCAATATTCTTCATGAATATAGACACAAAAATCACCGACAACAATTAGCAAATATGATTCTGCAATACATGAGAAGAACTGTACACCATGGCCAAGTAAGGGTCATTCCCGAGATGCAAGGTTGGCTTAATATCTGAAAATCAACCAATGTGATCCACACTGCTAGGGGCCCGAAGAAGAAAAACCGCGTGATCTTATCAACCGATGCAAGAAAGGCACCTGACAAAATGCAACACCCATCTACTTTCTGATGTTTTAAAAAGTATTCATTTATTCCTTCTGAAATTTATTTTGGAATTACTATAAAAGGTATCTTGACACTTTAAGATGATTTCTAAAGTAATTAAAAAGTCACCATCCATTTATCGTAACACCATTAACGTTTGCCCTCTGGTTTCTGTGGCCTATGTTCCAAATTACCATTACACACACACACACACTAAACAAAGAATATCTGAGTCTCTGTAGGACTTCCGCTTTGTTTTCCCGAATTAATGCTATGTATCGTGTGTGCCTGGAGCAGACTCGCAATGTGTCTGCTGGTTTCTTTCATTGCTCTTGTTTTTCAGAACTGTCTTCAATATTCTCATTATTTTTTCCAACTACTAATACTTGTATTTACTAATACTTTAAAATTACTAATATTAATTATTTGTACTTCTTTACATGACTTAATACATTTAAGTAACTGACCAAGTCTGCTGTGAACAGATCAATACTCCACGCACATTACCGATGAAACGCACAGGAGTAAACGTTACTTTCTTCCATTACTGAGCAGCAGACAGCCTATGCCTATCCGGGTCACAAAAGATCTAAAACTACTTGGAGGAAGTTCACACACAAAACAGGCAAGGTAAAGAGGCTCAATAGAATTTTCTGCAATGAACGACTCTGCTCACGGTATTTACCAGCTGTGCAGCGATTTAAGATCAACTGTGATGGTGCAGAGTCAGGAGAACCAAATGCACACACCCACATACTTAAACCCGGAGCTTTCCCTCACTCTTACCTTCAAAGAGAGAATAGGGTCTGTCAGGAATGCGGCAACCATGTGTTCCATATTCTAGGCACCATTCTGCAAACTAGGGAGAAAGACATTTCTTTTTAAGCGTGGGGATTTCACTTGGTGAAAATGGAACGCCTAAGACACTGCAGTGCATTCACCAAGAATCAAAGAAAGCAGACTCCCAGGCAACAGAGTGGTCAGGAGTGTGAGCTCGGAGGGACTCGGCACCACCTCTTCTGAGCAGGTGAGTCCTGGCAAGCTCTGTCACCTGCCTAGGCCTGTTTCCTCCTCCGTAGGGGGGGGGAATTTACCTAGGAAGGTTGTTGGGAAGGCTGAAGTAAGAAATCTCACAACCCAACAACCTCCGGTCTTTTCTAAGCACCGCCTCCTGCCCCTGCAGGCGCTCCGTCCAGATTAAAACGCTGGCTCTGAAACCGCTCGCCTGGCTGCGCTCTCTGGGCTCACCGCCAGCCCCTCTACTGAACACGCAGCCCTCCCTCCCTTCTCTCCCCACTGCTCCCCGGCCGGCCCACCCACTGCCCACTGCCCACCCTGCTCATCTTGAAAACTCATCCCTTAGCTTTATCAGCAATTTCCTCTGAGCTCCCCGACCCCTTCTTCTTAAACCTCTTCAATGGATTTTTATAACATTATAATAAATTTCCCTTCTTTGCTTAAGGTAACTTATTTTTTGTCATATGTATATAAAGAATCATAAATTCAGCACATATACCATAAAACTTTCTACCCTCCAAATCTGCTCACTCTTCTAGCTTGTTTGATGCACCACCATCTATCTGGTTTCCTTAGAGATCAGAGAGACATTCATACATTTCTGTCTTCTCCACATTAAAAAAACCCACTGAATTCTGTGGGCTCAGCTCAATACCTGTTTTTTTTTTAGTGTCTATCAAGAGGAATTTATTTTTTTAACATCCTTACTGGAGTATACTTGCTTTACACTGGTGTGTTACTTTCCACTTTATAACAAAGTGAATCAGCTGTATCAATACCTTAAGTGTTTCTGAATCTCTCCTCTTTAGTATCACAGCCAACCCTTGGGTTTATAACTCAACATTTCTTGCATTAATTATTAAACAACAATTTGGAGAAACCCAAATTGTTTACCTCTACCTCATCCATTCCACCGTGGTCACGGCGATCCTTCTGAGAGGAGTCTGGACATGAATCACAAACCTTTGGGAAGCCCCGCCTGCAGATGAGAACCACCCAGGAGCTGGCACCTGGGGGCCTGGGCTCCCACAGAACCGGGCCCAGGGTGGGGTCCAGGCACTCATATTTTTTTTTTTTTTTGCGGTACGCGGGCCTCTCACTGCTGTGGCCTCTCCCATTGCGGAGCACAGGCTCCAGATGCGCAGGCTCAGCGGCCATGGCTCACGGGCCCAGCCGCTCCGCGGCATGTGGGATCCTCCCGGACCGGGGCACGAACCCGTGTCCCCTGCATCGGCAGGCGGACTCTCAACCACTGCGCCACCAGGGAAGCCCCAGGCACCCTTTTAAAGCTCCAGTGATTCTAAGGTGTAACCAAGGCTCAGATCTACTGACTAAGGGGAAGGACCAGCTTTCTTTGGCCTCGGCCCCTCTGACTTCACCCCTCGGCCTTGCACCCTCCCATGCTGAGCGCTCGGGGTCAGGCTTCACTGTGCCGTGCCTGCCTCTGCGGCTCTGCAGGGGCTCTTCTCCTACTGGGGTGCACTTCGCCTCCCCATGCCCTGCCTTCCTGGCCCACCTGAAAAGCTCCACATCTTTAGAAAACTAGCTGTGCCTCAGCCCCCATGAAGCCTTCCCCAATCCCCATATTTTCTTACCCATCTGCTACTGTGACTGCCGTCCAACCGAACTGCCCCTCGCCTCACTGACCCCAGCTCCTGCCCTGCTCTGCTCTGGCCAAGGGAACGCTGCGGGCCCCAGGGTGCTCACCCCGCCAGCTTCCTTGGCTGGCGGCACCACTCCCACCCGCTTGCTCACGCTCCAGCTCTGCTCTGGGTCTCAGCCTACATGGCACCCCTGACGCCCGGGTCAGGCACCTGCCCTCTGCATCCCCACAATACCCTGCGTGGCCTCTGTTGAGTGTGGGCACCACGACCGCGTGCGTGTCTCGGGGCACCGGGTCGGAGGGCTCTGTTCCATCTGGTGTGAGAAAAGGCTTCAGAACAGTAATAAATATACAGAATAAGCCACCCGAATGCCTCTATCAAGGGTCACTGGACATTTTGGTGCATTTCCTTCCAATCTTTTTTTCTGTGTTCCTGTAACTTTATTTTGTGAAGTGTGTATAGTAATAAAAACACCAGCAAACATTTACTGAGTCTTGTTTTGTGCGTCCATTTTCGCACATCCGATGCGTATTTATTAAGCCTGTCCTTGGTGCCGGCGCTGCCCTAGGTACTAGGTAGGGTTGGGACGTTGACTAGGAAGATCACGCAGCTCGTGGTCTAGGGTGCGGCACACTCAAGAACAAGCAGAAGCGCACGGTGAGTGCTCTGGTGACTCTATCACCGGGGAGACCTCAGAGGTTGCCTCCACCAGGCAGATTTCGGGGAAGTCCCAGGAACGCTGCTCCCCGTGGAGAGCATGGGACAAGGCGGGGGAGAGGCAGTCAGGGGCCGAGGCGCACGGGGCTCTCCACTTCGGGGCTGTGGGTGCCGCTCACGGGCAGTGGGAAACCACTGGAGGATTTTAAGCAGGGGCAACTACCGACGACCTGCCCGTTACCTCAATTAATTCTTCCTGGAACAAATTTAGGAGGCGGGTAGTATTTTTACAGATGAGGAAACTGAGGCTTGAAGAAGGGGCGCCCCAAAGTCATGAAGCTAATAAATGCACAGGAGGGCATCCTAACAGGTCATGGGACTCCAGAATGCATTTCCACCCCTCAGTCCCATTGTACAGATGGAACGGCCAAGGCACGTGGCCGCCAGGGACAAGGCTCTGCAGAAGGAACCACAGAGCTGGGAGAAACACGTCTGAAGGAGGAGAGAGCTGTATGTGGGCTCTGTGTGTGCCCTGGAGGGTTCAGAAGTGGTCTGGATAGAGATGTCCTTACCTTGCAAGCGCGGTAGAGGTACTTCTTATCCCGCGTGAGGTGGTAAAGGGAAAGGAAAGAGTAGCCGTTCCCAGCGGTCCCATGGCAGATCCCATAGCCCTTCCGCAGCAAACCTCGCTGCCAAATCACATCGCTGCACTCCATGGCATCCTTCAAGTACTTCTCCTCCTTAAACACCTGGGCAATGAGAAACAAAGCAGTGTTAAACAGACGTCTTATGCAATGAGTTAGCGAAATATTTCCCCTTTCTGTTTAGAAAACTGCACGGCGTTCAGAAACCTGAAATGACGGGTAAACCAAGCGCAGAGGCAGCAGCCCTGCACCAGGTACCGTGCCTCCTGGGACCTGTAGGCTGCAGCTGTGACACTCCTACTCGTGCAGAGGGCAGTCGAGGATCCCGCACTGTCCCGTCATGCAGGTCAGGAACACTCCACGTCCTAGGTTAGCCACACATCCACCGCACCCGACGAGCTGTCATAAACCGTCACAAGGAACCCCGCAAAGAGTGTCCTCAGCCCCAGCGGCAGGCGGCACCATCTCCACGCAATGGTTTATGGGGACGGAGGGACAAACGTGCTCGGTGGAGGCCAGTGCGCCAGCATGAGGAAGCTTTCGCCCCCCCAGATTCCCCTTGACACTCCTCTGTCTCCTCTCATTTCATTTATTTTCTTTCCCTGGTCCTCTCCTCTGAATCCGTTATTAGCAGTCTCCCCTGCTTATTAGCTCATTCCATTCTAGTGCAAATGCGCTTTGGACCATGGATTAGAGGCAAAGGGTCATTGGAGAAGAGCTCCTTGGGGCGGCAAAGGGGACCCTCCTTGTGACTGCTGAGCGGTGACTCCTGGGCACCCGCCGAGGAGGCTCTGAGGTGCAGGAAAACCCAAGTGCCTGAACTGCGACCAGCGCCTGCCGTGGCCAGCAGGGGATGGAGGCAGATCCGCACGCAGTCACCGCTCCGGGTGCAGGGCCTCGCCGGGGCAGGAGCAGGCTTCTCAGTCATAAAAGCAGCTGAGACGTGGACTCTGGGGCCCCTGAGTGTCAACCTCAGCTCCGTCACCTTTTAACTGTGACCGAGGACAAGGCGCCTCTTACGTCTTAATGTACTATAAAAAGATACCCTTTCTTCATCTCAGCAGCTTGTTGTATTAAAATGAAATAACACACAAGAAGCTCTCAGAACACTGCCTAGCACACGGTCAGTGCTACTTCCGAGCTGTCACTGACCACCATCCTTTCTGTGTTATGCCGCCAGCACAGACATGTCATCCTCGCATTTGCATCTTAAGCCTCTTAAAATGAATTATAAAAGGAACCTCGTTCCCATCCTGAAAAAGATTAGGTCAAAGCTGACAGGTGAAAGGACACTGTTTTGGAGGCTCTGTCATAACATCACACTGAGAGTAAGGCCAGTCCTAAAGAAAACCTGACTGGCTCCTTTCTGATGGCCACCCAGGGGTACGTGAAATCAATCAGACTTCTTTCCCGTTGTCCCTGTCCCCCTGGTGAGACTGAAGCTGCTAGAGGCACCCCACACAGCGAGCTTTACCTTCCTTCCCCGGCGCATGCCCGCAGCACGCCCACCACGCCCACTACCGTCACACACTGATGCTCCACGTGAGGAGCTACTCTGAATAGCGGGACACTTGAGGGGCTTCCCTGGTGGCGCAGTGGTTAACAATCCGCCTGCCAATGCAGGAAACGTGGGTTCGAGCCCTGGTCCAGGAAGATCCCACATGCCGCGGAGCAGCTAAGCCCGAGCGCCACAACTACTGAGCCTGTGCTATAGAGCCCACGACACAACTACTGAGCCCATGAGCCACAACTACTGAGCCCGCGAGCCACAACTACTGAGACTGAGCTCTAGAGCCCGCGAGCCACAACTACTGAGCCTGTGCTCTAGAGCCCGTGAGCTGCAACTACTGAGCCCACGTGCCACAACTACTAAGCCTGCACTCTAGAGCCCGTGCTCTGCAACGAGAGAAGCCACCGCAATGAGAAGCCCACGCACTGCAACAAAGAGTAGCCCCCGCTCGCCTCAACTAGAGAAAGCCCACGTGCAGCAACGAAGACCCAACGCAGCCATAAATAAACAAACAAATAAATAAATATTCCTTTAAAAAAAAATAAATAGTGGGACATGTGAAAATTTAATGCACACTGAAGCTCCCAGATTTATCTTCTCTACATTGTAGCCATTATAACTTGACCAGAAAATCTATTTACTGATCCACATTCTCTCTCTCAAATCGTAAATTTCCCTGGGAAATGCCATGACACAAAGTTTGAAGAGACAGTGCGATGCAGAGGAAGACGTAAGAGATCTGGAGTCGGAAGACACGGCTGGACTCCCTCTTCCACTACAACTGACCGAGTAACTTTGGGTGAGTCATCGTAACTCCTCTGACTCTGTCTGCTCATATTAGAAAATGAACTGATAGCTGAGATGACCAAATGTTGAAAACAGAGACAAGCATTTGGGGCAGTTATTAAAAATCTTTAAGGATGAAAAAGAAACTACACACATCATCAATGAATGGTTTGGAAATCTCAGAGAAACATTACTATAAAAAGAAATAGATATTCAGGAACTGAAAAAACACCAATAGATGAAATTAAAAACTTATTGAGTAAGGCTTAATAGAGAAGAACTCATTAGTGAATATGAAGCTCAATAAATAGAAATTATACAATCTGAATTACAGAAAAGAAAAGAAATTAAAAACAAAAGCCTCAGAGACCTGTTGGAAAGTAAAGGCCTAACGTTTACCAAATGTAGTGGACGACATACAAGTTCAAGAAGCTTAAAGGCTCTCAAGCAGGATAAACACAAACAGATACACATGGGTACATGATAAAAATATTGAAAACCAAAAAGAGGAAATCCCAAAAGCTTCCAGAGAAAACACAGACTGCTTATAAGAGAACAATATAAAGAATGAGTAACATCCTAAAAACAGTGAAGGCCAGAAGACAGTGGAGCAGTATCTTTAAAGAACTGAAAGGAATAAAAAAAACTGTCAGCCGAGATATTCAGCAAGAATATCTTCAAAGAATGAAGGTGAAATTTACAATAGCCAAGACATGGAAGTAACCTAAATGTCCACAGACAGATGAATGGATAAAGATGTGGTACATACATACAATGGAATATTACTCAGCCATAAAAAAATAAGAAAATAATGCCACTTGCAGCAACATGGATGGACCTAGACATTATCACACTAAGTGAAGCTAGAAAGAGAAAGACGAATGCCACATGACATCACTTATATGTGGAACCTAAAATATGACACAAATGAACTTACCTATGAAACAGAAACATACTCACAGACATAGAAAACAAACTTATGGTTACCAAAGGGGAAAGGGGGGAGAGATAAATTAGGAGTTTAGGATTAACACACACACACTACTGTACATAAAATACATAAACAACACGGTCCTACTGTATAGCACAGGGAACTACAGTCAATATCTTATAATAATCTATAAGGGAAAAGAATCTGAAAAAGGATATATATAATATCTCTGAATCACTTTGCTGTACACCTGAAACCAATGCAACATTGTAAATCAACTATACTTCAATAAAAAAATAAAATAAGAGAGTGAAGAGTACCACAGCCCGCTGAGACCACACACTGTTTCACATCTAACCCTTCATAGGGTGAACCTACCTCTTCTGCACCACGGTGGACTAGAACACACCCTGTCCCTTCCTCAGACCTGGTCACCGAGACCTCTCCTCGGTATAACCCTGTTGTGGATTGCATGGTATGAAGTAGAATTCAGAATTTTTTAATAGCTGGTGTAATTTTCCATTGAGCTATAAGATTCTGACCTTACTCCCTCTGCCTCTTAAGCTTTTCCAAGGGAAAACTGGGTTGATTTTTTTCTCTTATGGCTTAATACATGACTACATGCAACAGCCTTTGGGATGCAAATCATTATTTGTCTTACTGCCACGGTGTTTACCATTTCTTCCTAAACACTGTGAATAACAATGTCTGCTCCAAGGAAATGAAGGGTTTTTTCCCTTCCTTCTTAATGCTTTCATCTTTTTATCCAATATGTCCTTTATCTTCTTTAAGATGATTTCAACTACTAAAATTAAAGCCTTCAAGAAAAATATCAAAACAGGAAAAATGAGCTCATATTCAGTGAAACTGGATTGGTAAGAGGGTCTGGACTTGCCAAGAAACAAACATGACAGGAAGTTAATAACGTTACTTAACATTTTTTTTTTTTTATTCTCGTAAGTAGAAGTGACGTTTCAGCTGATTCGTTTACAAGACCTCTTCCAGTAACAATACTCAATTTATTAGGAGACTAAACTTACAATATTTTAGTAGTTAATTAAAAAACTAATTCCTAAGAGGCATTTCCACTGTAGGTCTTGGAGAGAAGGAATCCTTCACAATTTTCCACTTCAATTTTTTTTTTACATCTTCCATTTAGACTTAGTAGACAATCTGATGGGGCAGCAGAATTGAGTTTTCTTAAGTACAGGGTAATATTCACCTCTCTCATTGCTTTTGCTTATTATTAGGCATTCCTAAAGTGCAAGGGAATTTCTGAATCAGTTATTACAAAACCCCTGTTCTCTGCAGTTTTTGGGATAATAAAGAAACGTCCACAGAATTGATCTAGATGTTCACAGTAAGGATAGCATTCTTCACAAACCACCACAGGATGTGGAAGGAAGATTGAAGCACCACCCCCAGAGGGACTGTTTCAGATTTTGCCCATGGAAATCACCATTGTAGGAACAACCAGGAAGTAACCAAAACTTTCACCCATATTCGGAAAAGTTCCCTGGTATGTAAAGCAGATGTACTAGTAATCCCAAAATGTCAAGCTCACCTTGAAAACTATAAAGCAATTCGGTACAAACTGCACCAGTGCCACAGGAATGTGTAACAGTAGGAATTCTACTGTTAGAATTGTATCAGTTCATTCCGACGTCAAGAACCACACATCGTCATCACACAAAACTGCAAGAAATTTTCTTCAATTAGAGGAAGATACAGAATCCTCGTTATCACAGATTCCACAACGATCTACAAGCTAGAGGCTGTTTGCCAGACATGCATTCCTTGCAAGAATCATCTCTTTGACAATGGACCATCCTCTAAGTGATCTGCTGAAGCAATGAAAGCCAGGCCAAAGGAGTTCCGACTGGTGCATTCAAGTGGGTGGCGTCAGGCAGAACATGGTGTCCATATGGCACTGACCACCCGAGGCAGGGCCGGAGGCACGGGACTGTTTAGCAAGGAGCTGGGATCCAAATGCATGCATTACAACTAACATATACCGTCCTTTGTTTTCCATTAAGAAAAAAAAAAAATGAATGAAAGTGAAATAAAGACAAATTTAAGATAAGTGATAAATCTGTTGTCACCAAACCTGGACTATAAGAAATGCTAAAGGAAGTTCTCTCGGCTGAATGAAATGATACTTGATAGAAATCTGGACCTTCAAGAAGTAATGAAGAGCACTGAAAAGAGGAAATATACAAATACATATCAAAGACCATCTTCTTTGCTTGTCTTAATTTCTTTAACATACATAGGACTATTTAAAAAGCAAAAATTATAAAACTATACCGGGGGTTTATAACATTTGTTGATACATCTTGACAGATGTAATAAAAACGTACAGAACTGCTGTCAGGAGAACTAGGCACTTACTGTCTCCTTAACATTTTATATGAAGTGTACAATGTTAATTCTAAGCAGACTGTGAAAAGTTAAGGATATATATTGAGCAACCACTAAAAAAATGTTCAAATAGGTATAG